>NW_009260484.1:3966227-3997434 GCF_000687185.1 Egretta garzetta
AGTTTTCCTAATGTCCAACCTAAACCTGCCCTGGTACAACTTCAGCCCATTTCCCCTCGTGACCTATCATGTTACCGGGGAGAAGAGGCCGACCCCCACCTCCCTACACCTTCCTTTCGGGTAGTTGTAGTGGACTACCAGAGGACCACAGGCGTCCCCCGCAGCTCCCTGGTCACCCGGGTGCCCCGTTCCTGCCTGCGCCCTGACGGCCGGCACCGCACCCCGTGCCCCGCCTCGAGGGCCTGGTGTGCTTCCTGACCCTTACCGTTCACAGCGTTTCTCGAGGTGCGCCCCCCTTCCCCAGAGCAGGAGCTGCCCTGGTCCCTGGCTGCTCAGACATGATGGGGGCACTTAGAATCATAGAATCGTTTAGGTTGGAAAGGGCCTTTAAGATCATCAAGTCCAACCGTTAACCTAACCCTGCCATCCCACCACTATGCCATGTCCCTAAGCAGCTCCTCTACCCATCTTTTAAACACCTCCAGGGATGGGGACTCGACCACTTCCCTGGGCAGCCCCTTCCAGTGCCTGACAACCCCTTCCATGAAGAATTTTTTCCTTATGTCCAGCCTGGTTGCCCTGGTGCAACTTGAGGCCATTTCCCCTTGTCCTGTCACCCATTACCAGGGAGAAGAGGCCGACCCCCACCTCGCTACAGCCTCCTGTCAGGCAGTTGTAGAGGGCGATCAGGTCTCCCCTCAGCCTCCTCTTCTCCAGGCTGAACAACCCCAGTTCCCTCAGCCGCTCCTCATCAGACTTGTGCTCCAGACCCCTCACCAGCTTCGTTGCTCTCCTCTGGACACGCTCCAGCAAAGCAACATCTTTGCTGTAGGGAGGGTCCCAAAACTGAACACACCTGAGGCTTTGATCACCTCACTGCAGCTACTGTCAACCTGCTGGCCTCCATGACCAGGCACTGAGACGATGGGAGCTGACAGCACTTGACTGCTGGGCCCGTGGAGCTCCGCCAAACCTAGGCGGCAAAAGGCCCTGTGGGGACAAGCAGAGGCCGCGCCCGGGCCCGGGCCCTGCCCCCACTTCCGCCTCCGCTGCCGCCATTTTGCCGTGAGACAGCACCGAGCGGGGCTGAGGAGATGTTGTCCACCGCTGCTTACTCGGACTGCAGGCCCGAGACGGGCTACGAGCTCGGCGCGCCCGTGCAGTACCGCTTCTCGCCCTACACTTTTAACGGAGGGTGAGGAGTCGCGGGGCAGGGAGTGGGGCGGGCTGAGGCACCCTCTTCCCGGGCGAGGGGGCCCTGAGGAGAGTGGCGGTAGGGCTGGGTCTTACTCGTCTTATTCTTGCCTCCCCCCGGCACTTTGTCAGCTCTTCGGGGTGTTCTTGCATGTCCGTGTGGCTTGGCACACTCGGGCTCCCTGAGCTTTTACGGACCAAAAGGACCTCGCGTTCCCCGCAGGGTTGTTTCTTTCTAGTGACTCAGGAAACCCATGTAATGCTCGTATTACCAGCTTTTAAACCTGTAACTGAGTTGAAAGCTACGTTGGCATAACTGGTAAAGGTAGGTGATGTTTTACAGGCACTTGCTCTGGGTTGGTGACAGGAGCTGGCCAGGATAGTATTATTTAGACTTTTTTTTTTTTATAATGCCTAACCGGTTTTTAAAGGATGTCTGTCTGTTATTTAATGATAGCACACATGTGGCAATCACAAAACTAGCTATTTGGAGGTAAATAATATAGGATAACTTCAGATTTAAAAAAGTGATGATAATTTAACTGTCATGGTACTGATGCTTAGTGCTTGGCTGGAGTGTTTTTGCTTGGAGAGCCAAACTGTTTTAGAAGTGTGAATCTTTCATTAGCAGGCATCTAAAATTGCTAGTCCATTGAGTCTGGTTTTTGCATTGTATAGAAACCCTGTTTTACCAAGTTTCCATACAGTTTTTTTGTCAAAGTAGTGAATCATGTACATCTGTTTTCTTCAGTATCTTCTTCCTCCAATCTTAAGTCACACACAGGGATGCGCATAGTGGGAAACGTAGCAAGGAATATAAGATGCTTGACAAAACCAGAGTCTGGATGTAGAACTACTGTCTAATCTGTTCCTCTGTTGCGTAAGAAAATACTTGTGCTAAAAGTCATGATTATATGAATATTCTTCTTAAAGGACTGTGTTGGCAATTGCTGGAGAAGACTTCTCAATCGTTGCCTCTGACACACGGCTGAGTGAAGGTTATGCAATTCACTGCCGGGACAGTCCAAAATGCTACAAACTGTAAGTCCAGATCTTGTAAGAATTGATACAGATGAAAGGTCTTTCCTATTGATGAACATGTCACCTGCCTGGAATGATTTATCACTTCCTTTAAGCAGAATTGTCAGAAAGAAAGGATAGTAACAAAATCGATTTTGGAGTTCATGATGACTCTTGCTGTAATGCAAGATGTGATGTTGTAAATACAGCCAGATTTCTTGTTGCATGCTCTTAAAGTTAGCTGATAACAGAACATTTTTAGCATGATACAAGGCTTAATATTAGCTAGGTGGACTTTTAGCTGGATAATCAAAAGAACTTTTATCTTAACCATAGCAAAACTTGGGGTAGCTGGTTCTGCTTCATCAGGACGCTTGGTGTTGGTATGCAAGTGTCCCCACAGCTGCCAGTGGTACTGTGTCTCTAGTCAACTATCTGGCACTTCAAAGAGGTGTTTGTTTTAGGAGAGGTAAACCTGTCAGTAGTTCCATTATTGAACTTTTTATGCTCATCGTATGCTTAGATTGACTTGCCCTCGGTTTAAAAATACATATTGTTTACATTCTTTTGACTGTGGCAGGTGCTTACCTAATAGGCTGCCATCAGCTATGTAAACAATTTTTTTGTTAATGTTTTTTTATTGATGACACAAGATCATATGAACTTCTGTTTCTCCTGGCTAGCTCCTTATTCTATCTTTGACTTTCTGATACTGTTCAAATGGAAATTACTGTGGTACAATCTGCATATTGCACGTGATGGCTCTGTGTAATTCTAGTGACAGGCTGAGAGAAGATTTCAGCTTAAATTGTTTTCTGAATGACTGCTTTGTGTTAATCTGTAAGTAGGTGTGAATGGTTGTAGACTCTCACTAATTCACTAGAATTTAAATTTCACATGTACGTCCCTGTAGTTAGCATTCATTAAAGGTTTTGAAACTGAGGAAAGAGCTAACCTTCTGTGATTCATCCACAGCCAGGTACCTTCTGTTTTGCTGACACAGAAAACCACATACAGCATAAATGTTACATGCCCGTGGCACAGTCTTAATGCAGTCCTCTCCCCAGAAGGATTAAAACTGGGCCAAGTGGTACGGTGTAACAGGCTTCCCGTTGCAAAACAGATCCTCTAGCAAGACTGAATGATGGTAATAGCTACAGTTAGGGGTGCATGAAGAAATAAAGAATTTCTTTTTGTCGGTCTTGCTGTGGAAGTCAGTGGATTGAAGACTGACATCTGCCTGGTGCTGCACTTAATGAGTCCTCTCCAAGATGCAGGTTGCAGCTACCTTTTGTAAACAAAATATCTGTTGCTACATTTTAGACAGCTGTTTCTGATAGTGTTAGAGAAACTGAAAATACATTTGGTGTTTTCATAATTATCTACTGTGTAAGAAAGTGGTATAGTTCATACTAAATCTAAAAACACAACAAAACTTTACATTTTACAGAACAGAACAAACGGTCATTGGATGCACTGGTTTCCATGGCGACTGCCTTACCCTTACTAAAATCATCGAAGCAAGATTAAAGGTAGCTAACTATCTTGTATTTAGAAACTTGTATTCTTAGTATCATGTTTGAGACTAAAAATACGATATGTTTTAAATACAGTTTTTGCTGGTTTTCTTCAAGTGTTTGTACCATAGCTATGGCTGTATAACTAGTGAAAGATCAGGCAGGAGAAATTGATGCTGTGTTCTTACTAGCTGGAGAGGATAATGTTAATGAGGCAACATCTGTTCTTTGCAGAACTTTGGACAAACGTGAATTTTTGGCTTCTAAGGAGGCTTTACTTTTAGACCAGTGTGTTTTCAGTAGTCATGCTAGTTAATAATCTTGCTTAGCATGAGATTATTCTGTAGGGAAGTTACAGAAAATGTAATTCTGATTGAGTGTAAAATTTAGTGGTTTGACTTTCTTCTTGCACGTGCGGTACCATTTGCAGATGTACAAGCACTCCAATAACAAGACCATGACTACTGGGGCTATTGCAGCGATGCTGTCTACAATTCTGTATTCTCGACGTTTCTTTCCTTACTACGTTTACAACATAATTGGTGGACTTGATGAAGAAGGTAAGACTTTAAACAGAGAAGAGGGACTAAGTTTCTGTAGCTGAATAGCTATCCTTTGACATCTCTGGTGTGCTGATGGAATAATGAAGGTTGTGCTCCTGTTCCTAACGCCTACCTTCAGGCATTACGGTACTTGCACAGGTCAAATGCGTATTATGCATCTGACTTGTTTCGTAGTTTCCACTACTAACTTGATCTTCCATTTCTGAAGGTCTGAAAGTCTAAAAACTATGTTATAATTATTTGATTACAAGTGAAGCATGCTAACGTTGCTTACCTCTCATACTCTAGACTGAAATGCTTTGTAACAGCTTTGCTGGAATTCTTAATTGTGTCTTTAAAGGAGATGTTAGCAGTAAAATTGCATATATTTTACTCGGGCTTGTCAGTGTGGTAGAGGTTATTAAATACAAAGGTTTACTCCAGAAACAGGTTTCTACAAAGAGTTTTTTAAATGCTAACTAATCTCTTAATGAAAATCATGACTTCTACATGGAAGCTGTAGTTTACTGTATAGCCCTTCTAGGACTTACTGGGCTCTTCTCCAGTGATTTGGTTGGGTTGCTGAAATGCTGTGTTCTCTGGCTTTGAGCAGGAGCTCAGAGATGGTCTTGTTTGGATAATTTCAACCATTCCCCAGAGCTGGTTGTTACCGTTAAGTTACACGGCTTTTCTAGTCTTGCTAAGACATGTCTATGATATGTGGAGTCTGGAAAGGGATTAGTCTGCCCTGCTTAATGGTAAGCCTCAGGCAGCAATTGATAAGAATATGAGTGCAGGTTTGCATGCACAGGCTTAATTTGGGTGCAGCAATACTGATTTGTTCTGATTTAGTGTTACTTTCTGGATCTGCTAGCTTTCTCAGGGCTGCTCAGCTACCTGTGCTGCGCTGCCAAGTGCACTGGCCAGTTTATTAAATAGGGCATAGCCTGTCTGAACAGAAAGGAAGAGCTTGGCCAGGTGCTGCGTTTTGACTAACATGTCTTTACCAAATACTGATGCTTCAGAGGTACAGCGTGTCTGCCCCTCTGATGCTGCCGCAAGTTAATAAAGATTTGCACAACGTGGCCTGACTCCAGAGGGAAGTGTGTAAGAGACCAGAGCATCACCTCTGGTTCTGGGAAGGCGATGCAGAGGCATCCAAGCACTCTCTCTGGAGGTAGTTCAAGAACTGTATTGTTCAAGAACGATGGCTAAACTGCCTCTTTCCACTAGCTTTAGAACCAGCAGAGCTCTTTGTAGAGCACTGTGCTCTGGCACATTCTCCTGCTTTGATTATTCTGCATCAGCACTTTTTCTGTGGTAAGTACTGTAGAAAATGTCTATTAGAGCATGGTTGTAGCTTAAATTTTGAAAATAACCTTGCATATAATACCAGGTCACAACCAGAGCGGGCCTACTGTACAAAGCATTGTCTGAACATACTGCAGTATTATTTGGTAAAGGTTTGCTGTGTTCTCTGGTACTCCAGAGGCTGCTTATGGAGAGAGCTAGTTTTTGATCTAAATACTTATCTGTATTGAGAATCTTTCTGGATTGTGATTACATACTTGGTTTTTTTCCAGGAAAGGGAGCAGTATATAGCTTTGATCCAGTGGGCTCATACCAGAGAGATTCTTTCAAAGCAGGTGGATCAGCAAGTGCCATGCTGCAGCCCTTGCTTGATAACCAGGTAAAATAGTTCTCTTCTCTTTTTTTTTTTTTTTTTTTTTTTTTTTTTTTTTTTTCTTCCCAAATTACCTCAGTAAACATTTGTGACATTCAAATTACTGTAACTCGACTTTGGGGAATATTACTTTTGAGAAAAGTTTTAAATGTATTACAGGTAGGACTGTTAATCCATACATTTATAAATTGTGTGGCTCTACCTTCTCAGGAGAAATCAAAGTTTTGCTTTAGAATCTGTTTAGGTTTTTAATATGCTATGAACAGTGGACTGCCTGTTTAAAATACAGGTAAATGTTTTAACTGGGGAATTATATTTCCCATAAGCTGTTTGGGTGGGGTTTTTTTTTTTTTTTTTCTCTAGCTGATAACATAAATATGCCTGTTATTTAGCATGAAATAATACTAAATTAAGAAGACAGAATTAGTAGGTGTATAGAATACATTTTATCACATAACACGCGCTTGTACAAAACTTAAGATTTTTAAACAACTCGGACACTATTTTATAAGAATGTTCTCACATAAAACTGCTGGAAACATTCAATTAAATCTGTCTAAAAATACTTGAAGAATATTTCCATATTTAGTTGAAGTTGTTAATTGTTGCATGAGAGAAATACTAAAGCACGTTTTACTCATTTTATTCTCTGATGTTGGCATTGGTATTGTTTAGTCACTTGAGCCTAATGTCAACACAATTTCTGTGCTTAAAAAAGCCACAATCACTCTTAGTTCTTGTCAGCTGAGAAAGAAATAGAATCCTTTTTTTTTTTTTTCTTTTTTAAACAACTCCAGGTTCTCAACCCCCTCTTAGTTTATTTTCATCAGTTCAAAACTATCTTCCACAGAAACAAAGTTGCCATAAGTTGCTTTTTATGGCTTATGAGTTTGAGGCATAGTAAGTGATTTTTTCCCCTCCTTTTCCAGTCCTGATGCTTAAGTTTGTCAGCTGTTCAACCACTGTTCAACAGGACTGGTTATGCTCCCATATAGACTGTTACTGTTGAATTCTAGGTTCCTTTAGGAATACTTGCTTTTACGAAATGTTCCTAACTACAACAGGCTTGTGTACAGTTCTGATACCGCTAACCCAGTGAGAAGTTTCTGAAGAATTAGGTCAGTTCAGATCTGAATATTCATTGCGATCGTGTGTGCTGAATGGGCAGGAGGAGCTGTGTAGATGGGATCTGCTTCTAGTCACTTTTGTAAGAGAATCAGTGTTGGCAAAGTTCTGATCACGCAGCTGTAAACTGTGCGGAGGAGTTCTTCTGCCAGCCTTGGGTTTCTAAAACAGACCAACCATTTCTTCTTTTCAAGTTGTCTAAATCTGCTCATTCTAGTGCAGCAACTGAAACAGCTTTTGTGCTAGATGTATCCTGCTTCCTTTAAAACACATTTTCATCTTTTCTTAGATTGGCTTCAAGAACATGCAAAATGTGGAACATGTACCTCTGACCCTGGAGAAGGCTTTGCAGCTGGTTAAAGATGTCTTTATTTCTGCTGCTGAGAGAGATGTGTACACTGGGGATGCACTTAAGATTTGCATTGTCACAAAAGATGGAATTAAAGAGGAAACTGTCCAATTACGAAAAGACTAATGCAGTTCACTTATAAATACGTAATCTATAATGTACAATTTACCTGTATTATGTCGTATTAAATTTTTTCAAGAAGTTCAACTGCTGTAATGCTGAGTATTTTCTACCTTTGTTAGAAGTGACAGTGTGTTTCAGAAACTCCTGAATACAGAAACATGAACTGCTCTCGTTCATGGTAAGGAAGGGGCTAAGAGTTACAAGTCAGTTTCTTTAATCTCAACCTGTTGATCAATCTAATTCCAATGTCAGTTTAATCCCCTTCTTGCAATCCTTTATGCTGCACTATGGAGGAGTTTAAACTTTCGAAAATTCCAGTTTGCAGGCTTTTCTGATAATGCTTTCAGTTCAGCCTTGGTTTAGTGAGAAAAGCATTTGTTGTGTTCATGCTGCCTTCTCTGTGCTTCATAGCTTGCTTTTCCTATCTTGTCCTTTCTGACATGTTGTCCTGGTGTTTGACTTCTCTGTACTTCTTTACAGAGACTATAAAGAATCACCTGAAACAGATTTCTCTAAGAGGGAAGAACGTTAAATGGAATCTTACAGAATTTAGTGCTGGACTCTGCATCTGGGCTCACCTCTACGTGTTCCTATTCAGTTAATGCCCAAAATCAGAAGCATCATCCTTTTCTAGCTACTGATGGAAAATAACTCAGTATGGCGATTCCCAAAGGCCTGTTAGTGTCTGGGGGCTTTGTTAGCCCTACTGCTGCTTTGTGTTCTTGGGAAATTGCATCATGTGTAGACCGTTTGTCTGATGCGCTGTATAGCACTCCTGGAAATCGGCTCGAGTACTAGGGCCTTTGGAAAAGCAGAGCTGCATCATCAAGGGCAAAATAATCTTCTCTTGCCCAGCAATCCTTTTCACAGTCTGTAGTTGTTTAGAAAAGGACGTATAAAATACCTTGTTGCTTGAGGTGGCATACTTGTTTTTTAAAAGAACGATTTTGCTGATGTGTTTGACCATACCATAACCTTGTCTCCTGTTTGGAGGTTGCCAACTGCCTTCTGTGCAGCATTTCGGGTGCTGTGCATTTTTCCTAGCTCTGGCTAGTCTTCACCAGCAACTGTAGTCTCAGGCTTTCTAGACTGTTTAAGTAGTGGGCAGCATTTTGAACCGTATTGTGTCACACAACTAGCGCATTTAACCTGGCTCTAGCGGTGTTCAGGCAATCCAGTGAGTGGGAACTCGGGCAGTGGCCGTTTCCCAAAGCGGTCGTGAAAACACTTGACCACGGGGTGCCACTGTTGGGCAGAGTAAGGAGGGAACGCCTCATCCCTGGGTAGTTGGGCAGTAAGGGAGGAGCACAGCATCCCAGTCTAAATAGCGCAGGGGCTGAAGTCACTCTGTTACTTCTGTAAAATTAAAGTGCTTTAAGCTCAGCTCTCTTGGCTACCCGGTTTATGTTGAATTGCTCGAGTGTTTTACGATAGATTGTTACAGCTTTATGCAGAGTTGGTGAAGTCTAGTGAAACCAAAGAGTATTTCAGTCGCAAAGAAAAGCAGCTGAGGGCAACAAGGTGCCATGCCTGCCTTTGGGGCAGATATGTTTGCAGTATGCAAGATCTAAACAGCAGGCAGAAGGGTAAGAAACAAGGGGAACCATCTAATTTGTACCTGAATTACTTTAATGATGTTCTTACAGGGTGCCAAACATGCAGGAGAGTTGCACAGATTAAATTTAAAAAAAACTTTTATAAATTTGGATGCTTTTATATGTAAGGGTAAATTTTGCATTCAAAATAAATGCATGTCCAACAGACTTTTAGGAATGACTTGGTTTAGTTTGAGGCATCTAGGCCTGTCTCTGCAAGTTCTTTTAGGAGAAGTATGAGGTGGCTGGAGTGTTAATGTCTCCTTTGCAACCTCGGAAGAGATACAACAGGTATGAGGGATGCAGGCTTTCCTGCCTCTGTGTGTCTGTGCTGGCCTGTTGGAGCACTTGTGCAGAAGAGATGACCATTTTGTATCCTTTTCAGCTGCCCGTTTCCCTGCAGAGCACACCTGGCTGAAGAACCAGCAGGGGATGGAAGCTTTTTCACAGGCTCGTTGAGCTGAAAATACCAAGGTGGCACCACATTCACCCCCTCTGTGGATGGGTTTGGAACCAGTGGCATGGGAAGGTTTGTTTCCCAATTTGTTTTTAACTTCCCAGTTATGCCTTTGCCTGATGTCACCACCACTCATGCTCAGAGTTGGGAGTTGCAGGAGTGACAGAAGATGCGTGAGCACGAAAACGTTCACGGGCCGCTCAGCTAGAAGTTACGTGCTTGCTCATTAGTATTAAAACACATTCAAAAATTACACTTTCAGATGCATCTTACAGATAAAAGGCACCAAGGGTTTGGGGGTTTTTTTAATCCACCGAGTTACTGAGCTTTCTTTGCGAAGATTGTCATCCCCTGGGGCTGGAAGCTAGGAATGCCCCGGCTGCCTGCAGCTCCCCTTAGTGCTGTGCCTGTGCTTCCTATGTATAAATCAGGTCAGTAGTCGCCTCGCACAACGTCTGCAATGTAGATTAATAGTTTATGAAGCACTTTGAGCACTATCTGGTTACAGAATTGTCCAGGCCGGTAGGCTGTGGAGGTGCAGCTAAGCAAAACACATGCACCAATGCCGCTTAGGGTTGCTAGAAGCAGAGGTCTGGATTTGGCAGATCTCCTTGGCCAGGGATTAGATTTCTTTTAATACCACTTTATGCAAGAGAAAGGAGGGAGAGGGCAAATGTTTATCTTGCAATACTTTTTCTTAGTATTAAGCTCGTTACGTGTGTATTTCAAAAGAGAGCTGTGCTGGAGGATTTGACTAATCTCGGAGCGAGCGCTTCTGACCACCCCATTCAAGAACTTGCAAGTGCTGGGGTGTGTAACAAGAACAGGGAGCAGCGGTGGCAGCAGCAGCAGCTAGCTCGACTTCAGCTGCCGCGGTACTGAGGGCCACCTTAAGATGGCAATAGTTAGTTGCTGTCACAGGCTTCAACACAATTATGCTGGGGTAAAAATAGTCGCACATACTTCACCGGTTTCCCACTATAATGTGCTTTGCGGTGCTGTTTGTTGAGGAGATGGGAGGCTTTATTTTGATCTCAGCCAAATGGCAGCAATACTGCTGCTTATATAAGGGACCATAGGAGGTCAGAATCAGCCTTAAAAGCTAGGTTTGTAATAAAGTGGACCTTGCTTTATTTTTGGACATGTTTTCAGCAATATTGTTTATGTGCCAAATCCATTTTGTATACAGGGGAGGGGGCTTGTTACTGTGGAAAGTGAAAATGTGTGGCAGGACATGTGTACCGCATATATGTGTCTAAAAGTTTAGTTTATCATTCACTATATCAGTCAAGGATTAGTTCAATTTTCCTTTAACTAAACCCAAGACTTTCTTGAGGCTGGATCATAAAATGTTGGTTTATAAACCAAATGCTGAGCTTTCTCGCTCCAAGATGAAATTCTTCCTCTTACAGTGAGGTATGCCTGCAGCACTACGTGTGCCTCGGTGTGCTGGGAGTCAGGAGTGGCCCGCTTCTGTTTTATTGCCATTTCCTAGAGAAAACCATTTAAATGGAAATTATAAAACATGATTTGAAGTACAGCAGTTTAAAGTGGCCCTACTGCAAATTACTCCTTTACATCATTTATTTACTTAGGGGACAAAGTTGTAACTTCCCACACTTGAAAAAACTTTTTTTCTGATAGCCCAGAATCATCTGTCCTGGAAAGCAAGAGAAAGCTGCCTGGGAGAGTGATCTCAAGGTCGCGATTCAGGATTTTACAAACCTAAGCCTGGGGAGAAGTGGCAGGAGCAAGTGGGGAATGATTAAAGCAGTGTTCATGTGAATCTGAGTGAAATAAAGTACTCCAGTTTCTCACCAGGCTGGTAGAATAGCAGTTTAGGAGCATAAAGCAATTGCTGTCTTGTTCAGGTTTTCTCATCCAGAGTCAGGAACCAACTTTTGGAGTGGAAGGGGTTTGGAAACAACAGCTTTCCAATTCCAGCTTCTCTTTCTTTCAGCTGTTGCTTTTGTTTAGTGTGAATGTCCTTTGCTTTCAGGCCATTTGGGGCAGTCGTAAACCAGACAATATGGCACATGGGCCTGAAGTTAACTAAGATTTGTCTCCAGATCTGCCTTCTCAAGCCAAATTCCTTCTGAGAAGGGGTTTTGTCTGTGTGAGTGCAACAGAGTGAGACCAGCCTTATACGCTTTCAACTCTAATATGTAGTTAGTTTAATTGTATGGACCATTTTATGTCCACTTCCTTTTCTAAGCAGTTTCAACAAAGTATTCATAATTACAAAAACATGGTTTAGCAGAAAAACAAACAAAAAATCCTCAGTATCTTTCCTGTTAGGCTGTTCTTGGCCCTTTTCCTAACAGTTGCTGGCAAAGTTCAACTTCTCTGTTCATTTCAGAGGCTCAAGTGGGGGTAGGGATGGACTTACTGTAGCCTACAATAATTAATATTCTTTGGCACAAGACACACGTTAAAGGGGCACTGGCAAGAGAGTAGTCACGGTACCAAAAATTCAACCAGCCCTCTGCACTTTAGAGCAAAGAACCATAAAAGGAAAGTTAAAAAACCCGGATTCCCGTTTTTGCTGAGGAAGAAGAACAAGATGTGGAGGACTGCAAGTTGTACTGTAGTGTTACAGATACTTGAGGGTTGGGGTAAAGTGCTTTTTGGCTTACCTGAGACCTACCTGACTTCTCTGAAACGCTAGATATTTCCATTGCTTGCCTTTCTCCAGCCACACAACTTTGGTGATCTCCTTGGTGGTTCTACGAGTCACCAATGGGCTGATTTGCCCAGGTGCCCATCCCAGTGTGGGCAGGTGACAACTCCAGCACCTGGCCCACTAAAGTGGCTTAGCCAGACGGGACTGCAACCCCACTGGACCAATGCTCTGTTTAACCAGGCTTTGTGAAAACCACCTGTACTCAGCTTGGCGGTCGGGTCTGGTGGATGGTCGAGCTGTTTATTGGTCTCTCACTGCTTTGCTCTTGTACTGGAGACCTTGGGTGGCTCAGCCGAGTGCCTCTTCTCTTTTCTCCACAACCAGCCTGGGCGGTGAGGGATGCTGTAGAGCGCCTTGGGAGCCTGTCGAGCTACCATCAGCCCATCCTCAAACATACCAGCAGAAAATGTGTAGCTTGCTTATGCAACCTTTGCAAAGGACCTCACGCACTGAGACAGCAGAAGGTTAAGAGGCTTGGGGGAGGGGCGGGGGGAGAGGGGAAAAAAAAAAGGGAAGGGGGGGCTTTTTCCCAGGTTTTATATAAGCAACCATTTTGGAGAAAGCTGCATTCCAGTGTCGCTGCCTTATGCTTGATCTGAACTTTTCTTGACATGTACCCTTGAATGCAGAACGGTTGACACAATCTCCATTAAGTCCCATGGCAAACAAACATTTTGGTGCGGCTGGTATTTGTTTGCTAGTTGCAGACAAGTCGATCTCATTAGAACTGCATTTACAACTTTTGCCAAGCGTTTTGAAACTGGTTGACACGCGCAACAGCTGCCTGAGCTGGAATGGCATTCCATTCCCCGCCTCCATCTTATTAGCGCAGGGAATGGCTTGATTAATGACAATTAGATGGGATTTTTTAAAAATGAAAGATAATTTGTCTTTGGAAGAGCCGTGCAGTGTGTTTTCATTCTCTGATTTAAAATAAGCCACAAAGTCTGGGGTTTTATGGCTTTTCACAAAAGCCAAGAGAAGTGCTCACCCAGAACTAACCCACAAAATTTGAAGTAAAAACATTTTAAAGGGTGATGCAAAGTGTTTTCAGCTGGTACTTAGTGAGGCTTTTACATTAAACTGCTCTCTAAAAACACAACCCGACAAGAAGATTTGAGTGGTGACACTTAGATTTTCCTCATACGACTCCAGCATGGGGATCGCTGAGCGAGGCAGGAGAAGGAACACTTTGCTGTCCACAGCTTATTGCACCGTAAGCGATGCCAAACAGAATTCACACAAGCTCATGTGAAGACCAGCGCAATATGTGGCTCAGCCTGGGCTATGCATTTGTTAGACTGATGTCTAGCAAAGTTTAGCAAGAGTCCTTAACTCTTCAAAGATGTCACCTGGGTTGCCAGTGGCAGTGGCTCCTGGCCAGCCAGCCAGTTTCAGCCAGAGCATGCACTTGGTCACAGCCAAAAGCGTTTCCGCAGGAACACCATTCCCCCTCATTTCTCCAGGCCCTCAGTGCAGAGCTGTTGAACAGGCAGGCTCTTGATTCAGTGCAGGCTGTTACAGATAAACCATCAAATGTAATTTGTTTGGCTTTACAGCCTTTAAAGTCAGGGGCTGCAGTGCCCTTCACCTCTGTTAAGATACTTCTCCAGCGAATGGACACTCTGCGTCAAACTTGGTGAAGCACCAAACAGCCAAGGTGCTCTTCTCCGAGCATCTGGGGAGTCAGAGTGGCCAAAGCAGCATCTATATGCAGGTGTTCACATGCCTAATTTAACCCATAAAACTCCTGCACGAACATTTAAGAGGGGTTTCTGGCATTTTAGTTTAAACCCCATGTCAGGTTTAAGCCCAGTGTTGGCACGAAAGCTGCCCTCATTTTCACTCTGTGCCCAGACCAGGAGCTCTGAGCTCCAATTCATGCTCCCAGTTAAATTCAGCTATGGTGCTAGAAGTCATCATTACAGTTAAAATTAAAAAAGGACAGTGAATCAGGGTCCTGAAATAAGTGAGGTCCTTTTGCCTGGTTGACCCAGATTTAAAAAAAAAAAAAAAAAAAAAGGACTTCTCATAAGATAATGCAGTTGCAGCGGTGTAACTAATATTTCAACCTGCACAGGTAGAGGGTTTTTTCCATAAGCTGTTCAAAGCCAAAATGCATTTTCGAGCTACTCCAAGAATCTAGTTTCTATGAAAGACTACACCAATCTGCCCTTTCCTTGCACCATTTCCTACTCACACTCTCGCTAACAAGAAGAAACATCAAGGCCAAGCTATCCCACAGAGACTCATGGATGGTCCTGGAGTGCCCAGTCTGAGATCCCAGAAGCAGTCTTGCCTCTGAACTGGCGACTACAAGCCAGATATTTGTTGATTTTTAACTGAATTGCTCCGGGTAGTCTCAGTGCAGAGAAGGTAAAGTCGGAGGTGGTCTGATGCATTCAAGCTTCACCTTAGAAGATATGGGATGAGTTCACAGAGACGCAGGTTCCTGTCGACCTCTGCATCCACATCCTAACCCACGCCCAGGCGCTTGGTCAGCCAGCGTGGCTCTAGCTACAGTGTTGGACTACAGGATTGCTGCCTTGTAAGCACTGATTGTAAGTTTTAATGAGACAACCCAATTAGATGGCTTGACAGACCATCACAACAGTGACGCAACTGCGCTCAAGCCCCATTACAGAAGCAGCAGAATTTCAAAGAACTGCTTTAAAAGAAAAGTCACAGAATAGCTCGCACACAGCCCTGCAAACAACAACATCACCCACAGGCTGTGCGGAGCAAGAGGAAGGGCTGGGAGAGTAAAGGCAGAAACAAGACAAGTCAAAGGAATTAATCCAAATACTGATTTTCCCTTTCTAACACTCAGCATGGGCGCAGCTTGGGTTTCAGGTACCACCTATGGAATATAACTGCTTTACATAACTCCCACCGTATTGGTTTGACAGTGCCTACAGAGAGTTATAACACGGCCTTTGCAAAGATGTGCGTGTACCAAATCACTTGTGCCAGGCGGTGCGTTACGTTGTCCTGCAGATACTGACTGATGCGCAGGGCTGTATTCACTGATCCCCCCACACCCGCAAGGCATTCCCTACCCGAAAGCCAGAGGAAGTTTTTATCACCCCCACACCCTGACTTCAGAGGATGAATAGATGGGGATTTTGGAAATTTTTTCTCCCCTTCATCCTCCAGTCAGGAATTGTTCATACACCATCCACAGTCCTTCCTGGCTTGAACTGGGAGGTTGGGCATCCCCACAACTGGCTACAGGCAAGCTCTGTGAATGCCTAGCCCCAACGCACTTGTTTTTAACAGGTTGAGCCCAACATCTTAAACAAGCCAGCTAACAGAGTGTTTGGATGATGCTCCCAGGACAAAATTCCCTTTGGCTTGAGTGATTCTCAGCAGTTGCAATCCTCTTCTTTTGACCAAAAGAAAGGCCAAGTACAAGGTCCAGCATGGCCCCACTTGTCAAACCAGAGAGCATTTTACAAAGCTTTCCAAACAAGCCCCTTTTCCTTATTTTTATATATGTGTCAAGAAAGATCCAAGACTGACAAAGAAGGTAATGAAAGTTGCTGGCTTCTGATACATACGGCTGTGCCTTGTCAGTGTTATTTTCCCTAAATTAAAGACCCATAGACACCCCTCTGCTTGAACACGCACAGCAGAGAATGCAATGTCAAGGCCTGAGCTGATGCTGAGAGGAGCAGTTATTTGTCTTACCCACGAGAGTGAAGGTGACCCTCACGGTGCTGCCACCCTACACTGAGAGAGATGCAGGCAGCGGCTGCGTGGAACATCTGCTCTGCCCTGCAGATGCTGTCCGAGCCTCTCCCCCCAGCCTACTGCCAGATGCGATTCGGGGAAGAGACACCTCCATTGCCATCAGCTCTGACCGAGCCCTGTCCCAGGCTGTCGGTGGGAAGCATCCACTGAGGACATGCTGTGGTTTCTGTCTCAGATCCAGTAACTGTAACGCAGCTGGAGCTGCAACGCAGGCCACCACAGGCTGTAAACTCAGTTTCCCTCCCTGCCTGCTTTTCACGTTAGCACAAATCACTTGACACCACGTGAAGCATCGCTGCCAGCTCTGACAGCCTCTTGGGAAGAGCCAACAGCCTACCACGCATCAGTGGGGGTTTTGCCTTAACACGTCCAAAACGAGCTACCCCAACCCTCGTGAACAAAGAGCAACACTTCAGGAAGAGAACAGATGAACTCTGTAGCGCCACAAATGTGTCTGTATTTGTTTCTGCGGGGTAAAATATCCTGTCAAGTAACAGGTCATTAACACACAGCTAGCTAAGTTTTCAATGAGCTGGTGCCCAACTTCTGTGGTATTGGATGACAACGCAGTGCCTAATAGCCGCAGTGAAATCAAAGGACGTCCCTCTCCTAGCCACTGTGCAGTCATCGCTCTGGCGGTAGGTGATACACTTAGGGAGAGGGGAGATAAGGCAGGGCAACGTGATGCAGAGCAGAAAAGCTGGTCTGCGGGCAGGGAGCTCCCTGCGGGTGCAAGGCGTGTAACAGGTTGGCAGGGTGGGAGATCGCACCCCGGAGCTGCCCTTACAGCCCTTACCCCAGCCCCAGAGAAAGGGATGCACCTCGAGAGCGCGTCCGCTCTGCCCGTGCCTTGCGGGCACCAGTGAAGAGCTGCCACTGCAGGGACGCGGCGGGCAGAGCGCCCGACGACACGGGCCGGCGGGGGGGAGTGCGGCAGAACAGCCGCCTGGTTTTCCACACTCCATCCAGAGCACTAGAGCCAGTGGCGGGTCAGACCTCTGCAGGCATATGTCAGGGGGCAAATAAAAGCCAAACTGCTGTCAAGAGCATAGTGAGCCTACTGCTGTACGCCGAAACGTGGATGTGAGCCTGCAGCGTGCCTCCCTCACAGAGCACCCTGACACCTCTCTGCTGATAGAGTCCTTGCGCCGCTACCCAGGAGGCAGAAAATGAAGCCAAAACAAACAAACAAAAAAAAGCAAGATGGAAGAAAAGCATCACAAGTGGCTTACAACGGCTGCTCATCGCAAGATGAAAGTCTCGGATGCAGTCGCTCCCTGGGTGGCTAGGCCCGTCGGTGAAACGCGGAGCAGTGGGCAGCGGCGCCGCGGGGGAGCAGCAGGGCAAGAGCGAGCACTGCGGCTTACAGGGCTTTCCCTGGCCACAGCTTTGATCCCTATGCCCTGATGGGGAAGCCCAGCAACCGAAGTATGAACTTGAGGTAACACACAGCCACCATGCGAGGCTCTGATGCCTTTCTTGCCCTCAGCCTCTTCCTTCCCGTTTACTCGGGCACCTGCACGACAGCATGTCACGACATGTCAAAACGTGGCATCGTGGCTGGGTGCTCGAGGTGCACCTCCCCTCCACTGCCTCCCCCCTGCCCCCCCGCCACCAAAACCCACCCGAATTTGTCATGATGGCTCAAGAGGGACAGAGGCCAGCTCTCCACCGCCGGCCCCCTCACAATAGAGGATCGCCCTATTTGTGTGCAAAGGAGAGGGGCTGCCGCCCGGGCCGCAGCCCTCGCATCTGTAAGGGCTGGAGACAAGCCCCACAGATAGGCAGAAATCAATAAGCTGGCGGATCAGAGGGCCCGGCAGGGGAGCCGCTCCGTGCCCACGCACAGGGGCCGAACATCTGTCAGGCAAACAAAAAGCAACCCAAGCGGAACAAAAGAGAGGATTATTTTCACTCAAGTTCTTCTTCAGTCTCAGCAGGCAACGTTCAAGCCGTCCTCGCATTCAGACACCGAGGCCTTATGGAGTACGGGCTGTCCGGGAAATGCCAAACGCTGTTATACCAGAAGACAAAAGAGGGGGGGAAAAGAGAAGAAAAAAAAAAAAAAAGTAGATGACAGCGTGACAACTCGATGAAGAAGTGGATGACAAATCTCCACAGCAGCACTTGAAAACAAAAGCTGATGATATCAGCCACACCACAGAAGCACGACACACCAGCACGCAGCCATGGGTGTCCCCAGCACCCTCCCTCGCGTGGAAGGGCAGGGTCGCTGCAGAGCTTCGGCAGAGCTGGCCCCACTCCCCAGCGCCCTCCTCACCTGGAGGGGTCCCAGCTTCACCCGCGAGCCCCCAGCACTCCTGGGGGAGCAAAGGATTTAGGATAAGCTCAGAAACAAGCTGCCATGCCTCTCCCTCGTGCTCGGTGTTAGACAGCAGACATGGTTACTTTGCAGCTTGGTTCCTCAGCACAGCTGTCTCTTCTAATCGGCATGTCACGTGCGTGCTAGAAATAGGTGCAAAAAAGTAAATTCGTGACCAAACAGATTAAGTAAGATCAGATTTGGGCTTAAAATGTCACAAACCTTCATCCTTTCTGAAAGAGAAGACTTCTGTCCTCCAAATCATTTTGCTGTTGAGAACTCCCTGTACTGCATTCACATGCTACTGCTCTGTGCCCTTACGCTGCTGTTGGCTCGGTACATTTTCAAACAATTTTTATTAGAGAAAAACACCCTCTAGGTTTTGGGTTTCTTTTGACAGTTTCACAGCATGTAAGCTGCCTTCATTGCTGAAAGCCAGCGCTATTCTGGATAAAGGTGAACTTCTTTAGTTGGAAGATTCGCACTCTGACCTTGCAGCTCTACACCCATGGATGCATGTACCCCTCAAATCCTAGCCCGCAGCACCCCACAAAACAGATAAGTGTCTCAGCCCTGAAAGTGACTTGCCACAGAAGACGTGGGGCCTCAACGGCATTTTAGGGGGTATCACACAGGTATTTTGAGCCAGCTTCATCTTATTACATTGTGTTTGAGGTGGGGGAGGGATGTGAACTGGAAGAGGTTCTGGCTTAGGGAAGACAGGCACCCATGTTAAAAAACCCCAAAGTAATGATTAAAAAAAAAAAACAAAACAACCCCAAAAATACATACCCAGCTGCCACCTTATCTTAGAAGCACCTAAATTTCCTTTGCATAATTTACAGCGCCAGACACAACTGGGTCAGCTGCCTCAGTGAGAGCTCCAGAATGACCCTTAAAAAGAGTAAGCCCTGGTTTTTGTTTTTCTTAGGGAAGGAGAGGGAAGGAGAGGGAAGGAGAGGGAAGGAGAGGGAAGGAGAGGGAAGGAGAGGGAAGGACTGCCTGCCCCATCCCTGGGAAAGGTCGGGGCGCTCAGTCCCAGCTGGCCACAGGCAGCTTCCTGGACCTCTTGAACTTCATCCTCTACATGGCAGGGAGGAGTAAGCAAGG
Organism: Egretta garzetta; assembly: GCF_000687185.1. NCBI lineage: Eukaryota > Metazoa > Chordata > Aves > Pelecaniformes > Ardeidae > Egretta > Egretta garzetta. The sequence continues at coordinate 3,985,703 of NW_009260484.1, forward strand.
CTTCGAGGGACTTGTGCCACCCATGTATTTTGCTCACAAGTACCACCCACCTGGGAGGAACCAGTGGCAGCAGATGAGGGGCTCTGTCAGCAGCCGGGGACAGGCACAGCAGCCTGGTGCCAGCAGCATGTTCCTACATCACTGGCAAACGAGGGCATCTGCCATCGACCCAACACCTCTTCTCCCCAGGAGATTTGCTCAGGCAGACTGTGAACATTTCATATCTCGTAGGCAGAAGAGTAACCTCCACCTGCCAGTGCAGATGCTGCAGTCCCAGGTACCTTCACCGCGCATATCCCCCGAGACTCCCCAGTGTTCACGAAGACAAACAGAGGTTCAAGAGCAACAGACACAGCCTGCATGCTACACCACAGGTCTGTGGATGGAGAGCACATCCAGCCCTCTGCACGGAGAGCATATCCAGCCCCCTGCACATGTCCTGCACAGATCACGCACACATACCCAGACCGTCTCTCTGAATACTGAAAGGGCTCATGAGGCCAGAAAGATCCAACTCTCCTCCTAAAACAAAGTAACTCATATGCCAGCCTTTGGCGTCTTCTTACCCAAGCTTCATCGGTCCTGAGTTGTCACCTCTTCTGCTGGGCTACAGGGAGCCTAGCCCAGCTTCCCCCTGGGTGGAGAACCAAACCCAGGAGCAGGGTCTGCTTCCCACCGCTTGCTCCTGACCTGCTGGGGTTGCTGCTGACTTTCCCTGGCCAGCAGTTACCCAGCTCACCTGCAGCCTCTCCCAGGTGCCTCCACTCTGCCCAGGCTGCAGCATTTGTAAGAAGTATTTCTAACCAACTGCTTGGTCATGTCTCAGGAATTTCAGGGGTCCCCTATTTACCTTTTGCAAGCTGTTCACATATAGACCATCAATAGCAAATCAATACCTTCTAATCTCACGGTTAGGATATTTGTCCATAGTCAATGTTTTTCCTTAAAGCCAAAGCACTCGAGTTTCTTTTGCTCTTTTTGGTTATTTTTTGCAAGCCTTGAACCACATGCAAGTACTGTCCTAAGCCATACAAGCAAATACTTTTATAATGCTGGGCTTTAGGGGGAGGGTGTCAAAACAAGGGGATTGATGATATGCTGATAAATAATAAAAAAATAATACAAAGCTGATCATTTACAGGAGATAAAACTGCTTCATATGAGGAATAGTATACTCATAAAAAGTTCTATGGTAAGGGTATAGTACATTTATTGCAATAAAATGGGAGATTTTGCCCTTTACTTCCTACCTACCACAGAAATCTGCTCTTGATTCTCCATGCACAATGGTGCCTCCAGAAGCTGGATAAGGACCAAAGGAAAAGGCAAGAAAGGAAGGCAGTAAAAGTAGTAAAAGAAATGGATATATGTAAATCTTTTGTGTGACATTTTGCAATTTTGCCTTTGGAAACTAAGCGTGTTTGGCCTGTTTAATTTTGTCCTTGTCTACCAGCAACGGAAGAGAAGCCATCTCATCAGTAGGACCTTTTTTGGAGGGGATTGGTTTTGAGTCAATCTGGCTGTGAGAGGCTCTTGGATTAGAAGCCTTTAGAGGGGTCTTTTTTTTGCGCACAAAATCTGACATGGCCGATTCCTTAGAAAAACAGGTTTTGAGGTTGCTTTGATGCTTTGTGAGGTTGCTCCACAGGCAAAGGATAGGTCTGGAAGACACAAGCAGGGGACAGTGGGCCTGGCCAGCAGAAGGCCCTGGTCACCTGGGAGCAGAGACTGGCAGAGACATGCTCTGAGAGCAAGCCTGACCTGTCAGTTCGATGGTCCCCATTTCCCCGGGAGCCACGGAGCACCCTGGTGTTTCCTGCAGCCTGTCACACTCCTTCCCAAAGCACTTTTAACTGAAACATTAGAGAGGCCACGCCAATGTGCAGTGCTAGTACAGCTTTGCAGACTACCTGACACAGTCCATTAGACTGCAGCTTGGGAACTCCTGCTTCAAGGGCCTAAGAGAGAGCCAGGACTACCCAGCGATGCTCAGACAAGGAGCCGAGGCACGTGCCACCACAGTAAATTAATGGCGGCCACAGTTTTGACAGTTTAAGTCAAAACAGAACCGAACAATCAGAGCAAGTTTTTGCCTTGTGGCTGCAATGAATTCCCTGGTGGCTGCACGCAGCCACTCTTATTGTCTTTGAGAGTCACTACCCTAAGAGATGAGTTCTTTAACAAGTGAACAAATAACTTAATTGGAAATTAAAACAGTCCATTCCTGAGAGGATCTCCCATTAGCAACAGTGGGAGCTGCCACACTCTGCACCTCGCCGAGCGATAGCTGTGCTCCCCTCCTTTGGCAGGCGGCTCTGCTGTAACCAATTGCTTCACAACGCCATTCCAGTTTGCCTCTTCTGGGTACCACTTGCTGATATGTGGGAACGTGCTGATTTTTGGTTAAGTTTCAGACTAGAAAAAAATTCCAATTACACAAAACAAAATGCAAGGGGCAGTGGAAAGGAGACCAGATTCATGAGTTGATGAGTGAACTTTCTGTTGAAAAGTAATTATTGAGTACTTACTTTGTGGATGAGCTTGCTCTATCAAGGAAGATCAGTCATCCTAGGATCTAAAAACAGTCAAGAAATCAAACTCAGGCAATTTGGGGATGACAGATGGGGCCAATCTGAATCACGCAAGGAGTACAGTTATAAAAACTTTCCCCCAAGGTAGGAAAGAGACAGAAAAGTATTTTTATTAAATGTATTCAATGGGCATGGGAAGCCTCCCACAAGGAAGAAAATGTCCTTTGAGTCTATGTCGTGGCAGCATGGTACTGAAAAACAGAAGGGGTGAAGGAATTGTGAGCAGCTGGTGAGTGGCAGCCCTCTGCCAAAATGAATGAAGTGTGGAGGAGGGGATAAAGCAATTAAAAAAAACCCCAACAACAGAAAAGAGCTAAAATCCTAACTTCAACAGTAAAATAAAAGTGCAACCAGAAAAACAAAACAGAAGTGTTGGGAGTGTACTGTCAAACACCAGCTTCCCAGGGACCGTAAGAGCAAGAGAAGCCATTGGCCTCTGTTGGAGATGGGAACCATGAAAATAACAAGCTGGGCTGGGAACGTAACTGCTGTGTGCTCTCTCACTCACTTTTCTCAGCTAACCCCAAGACCACTCTCTCTCCCTCAAATGCAAGGGATGCTCCACAGAGGATGAGCACACCCCTGCCTAGCTGGGTAGATGACCCATGAGCACTCAACCTCCTTAAAAAAAAAAAAAAAAAAATCCCAACACTTAGAGCATAATCAGTTTGTTAAGGCTCTTGGGTGAGGAATAAATAATGGCCCCATAGCGGGGTGGTGGGGATGTGGGACGGGGGGCCGCAGCCAAACCCGCAATGCAGCCTGCTGGCTGCGGCCAGCACTGGGGGAGAAATTTGGGCTGGGGAGGTTGTAGGCGGCAGCACGCCCGGCTCCCAGGCACGCAGCGGGCACAGAGGACTGCCGTGGGGCTCCTGCCCCCCCACAGCAGGGCCCCTGCCAGCAGGAAGAGAGAGGCTGGGGCTCAGCCCCAGGCAAGGCACGCTGACCTTCCTGGCAAGCTGGCCCCACCACGGCACAAAGTTTGTCCCTGCCTGCCTTCCCCTGGCATGGCCCACTGGACTGGGACTCCTGCAGCAGGGGCTGGGAGGAGCTGCCTGCTCCCCTCCAGATGCTGGGGTCCTGCCTGTGGCCGAGGCAAGCCCCGCGCGTGCCGGAGGACAACATTGCAGCACGGCACGTGCTCCACACTGGCTCCCCAGGCTGTGCTGGGGGTCGGGTGAAATCATGTGCAAGGAGAAGATTTTTGAGGAAGGAGAGATTAAGCAGATGAAGACTCTAATTGGGGAAGAGCAACGATATGTAACATTGTGATGGGTATGGGGAGGCAACAAGGGAACAGTTATTCCCCATTTCTCACAACACAGATATAAACAGGCTTCACCTGAAATGATCTGACAGCAAGTTCAAAACAGAGGAAGTACCTCTTCCTACAAAGTATAAATTATGAAACTTTGGATTGATTAGCAACAACAAAAAAAACCCCAAACCAAAACCAACCAACCAAAAGGCCCCCAAAAGGCAAATCTATTTAGAATAGTCCATAAATGCAATTCAACACAAAGACAATTTCAACTCAAAAGATCTTAAATCACAGACTATCAGCTGTCAGAAGGATGCACAAAAATAATTGTCTCTCTTTGCTAGCCTGTTCTTAGACACCGCTATTGACTGCTATTGGAGGCTGGATACCAGGCTGGAAAGATCTTTACTGAACCCATAAGTATAGTCTTGTTTTCTTGTATTTTTCATTTGTCCTTTGAAACTTGGCAAACTTGGTGATTAAAAATTAACCTGTCTTTGAAACAAATATATCCAAATTGCAGGTATCCAAAGTGCTGTATTAACCTGACTGCCACATGTTTTAACACTCACACTATTTAAACTTCTAAAAAGGACTCTGCTCGCGGATGGGCTCATCTTTTCCAGGGCATGACTGACAGGGGTCTATTTCAAAACACTTCCCATTAGGGGGAAAAAAAAAAAAGAAAACTACTTTAATGGTGAAGCAGGGAATGACAGCAGCAGACAAAAGGTCGTTGCTTCTTTGTTCTTCAAATCTGAAGAAAATACACAGAACTCCATTGTACGACTTTTTCATGCACAACATTGTCTCCGTTGACCCCCTGCACATCTGCAGCCTGAAGTCCTCTGTTATCTCTGGATAACAGCTGTTCCATCACTGATTATTCATCAGCTCCACTTCAGCCTGCCTAAGGTGCTGTGAAAAGCCCCCAGGTTGCTGAGTTTGCTAACATAAATTCAAGATAAACCCTAAAATTTCTGAAAAAAACAGGATAAATAATGGATAACTCTTACTGGACCTTTTGTTTGGTTATCTGTAGCTTCATCTGTGGATGGCATTTGAGGGTGGCAGAGCACTGGAACAGGCTGCCCAGGGAGGTTGTGGAGTCTCCTTCTCTGGAGATATTCAAAGCCCACCTGGATGAAGTCCTGTGTAGCATGCTCTAGGTGAGCCTGCTTTAGCAGGGGGGTTGGACTAGATGATCTCCTGAGGTCCCTTCCAGCTCTTACGATTCTGTGATTCTGTGATTCTGTGAAAAGCTGGACATGAGCTGGCAATGTGCGCTGGCAGCCCAGAAGGCCAACTGTACTCTGGGCTGCATCAGGAGAAGCATGGCCAGCAGGTCGAGGGAGGTGATTCTGCCCCTCTACTCTGCTCTGGTGAGGCCTCACCTGGAGTACTGCATCCAGCTCTGGAGCCCTCAGCACAAGAAGGACATGGACCTGTTGGAGCGGGTCCAGAGGAGGGCTACAAAAACGATCCGAGGGCTGGAGAACCTATCCTATGAGGACAGGCTGAGGGAGTTGGGCTTGTTCAGCCTGGAGAAGAGAAGGCTGCAGGGAGATCTGATTATGGCCTTTCAATACCTAAAGGGGGCCTATAGGAAAGATGGGGAAAATCTTTTTAGTAGGGCCAGCTGTGACAGGACAAGGGGTAATTGTTTTAAACTAAACCAGGGTAGGTTTAGACTAGATATAAGGAAGAAATTCTTTACAATGAGGGTGGTGAAACACTGGAACAGGTTGCCCAGAGAGGTGGTGGAGGCCCCATCCCTGGAAGCATTCAAGACCAGGTTGGAGGGGGCTCTGAGCAACCTGATCTAGTTAGCGGTGTCCCTGCTCACTGCAGGGGGGTTGGACTAGATGACCTCTAGGGGTCCCTTCCAACCCAAAACATTCTATGATTCTATATAGGCCTCTACTTTGACTTACTGGGATTGCAGGATCTTTTAAAAAATCTCATAGAATCCTCTAGTTCTCTCATCTAACTCCTTTATGTTTTTTATTTGACTTTGGACAGCAAAATGCAAGGGCAAGGAACACACGCAGTCAGCACTGGAGAACCAAGCAAGCCCTTCAGACATATGATGTGCAGGAGCGGAATCTGCAGAACAATTAATTAGTGAGGATTTCATCTTAGAAGAAAGTGACTGAAGAGAAGAGATATGTGCAAAACCCAACCCCTTTGAATGCAAATACTCCTTGATCTTTATTTGGGGCAGAGGAAGTCATTTATCTTCTGTCCTCTCACACTTGCTGGGGAGACCACAATTCCGTATGCATCTCCTCCCCAGGTGATTTATCTGCTGGGCTCCTCCACCCTCTCCAATCATTTTCCACCCCTACCACTCCCCAGTTACCGATGCTCATATTCCCACATGGGTGCTAAATCCCATCAGTCTCTCTGTCAGAAGGATAAGGATGGAAGGGGATTTCTTTGATCTCCAAGACCCTTTCATGGGTCGTTTGAGAGGTGAGGATGGAAGAAGGGGAAGATTTCCAGTTTATCAGCAAGGTGTTGATGGCTACCAGATTGCTGGGAATATAATAGAGGACATTCCTGGGAGTGGGGAGGGGGGAAGGTGCTTTGCAGCCCCATCACTAAGTTGTTAATGAGCTCCTGGTGTAAATTCATAGGGTGCAGGGGCTGTACCTAAGCAGGTGGCTCTGCGGTGACAAGCAGCCCTCGATTACAAGTAAGTTGTACAGCTCCTGCCCCTGAAATACCTGCATGCTCAGTGTACGAGGTTAGAATAGAATTAAAGAGTCCACAAGGTGCTAGGCATATTTCCAGAAATATGGACCCACCTTACAGGCTGTAAACCAGAGAAAACTGTTACTGTAAGAACCCCAGAGGAGGCACAGGCTACTTCGTGGTGTGGCCCCAAGTCCTGGTACCAGTGGCTCATTTGCCTTACGGCCATCTGTAAAACAGACTGCTCAGAAGTCACCACTCTTTGATCTCTCCAAATGCGGAGGTGCTACACAAATGTTGCAGGTAGCTGCAGTTTGCCTGTCACGGTCAAGAGTACTATAGCTCAGGTACAGGATGCCAACACACGAGTCTACTGAAATGATACGGAGGGATGGCGTTAAAGGTACATATTCAAACTTTGTTCCAAATTTCCCAATTTGATTGCAAAACTGGCTTTTTTTCATGCTCCCAACTTGCCTTTTGTTTCTTCCAGTCCATCTACATCCCAACCCTTGCAATTATATCACACTCCCTTTGTCCGTATGCCAAGAATTTGCCGAGGACTTGCAAAATCCTCATTCCCGATTGTTTACCTGTTTTGTACAACATCTCCGCCTTTCTTAAGAAAGCAATTCTGCTATAGCCTCCTTCTGTTAGACAAAATTATGCAAATTGCATAGATTAAATTGCTGTATAATGGTTGATCAGCTTTTCCTTATTGTTTGCCATTTGTTACACAGGATTTGCGTGCATTTAAGAGTTTTATGTGTTTAATAGTTATTTAAGAGGCTTAGCATAGCTAATACCTTCAAGCAGTTCTGTCCCGGCAGGCTACAGAGAAGTAAAGGCTACCTCTGTCACCACTGGGGTTGACTGGAGGAGTTTTAAAGATTGCTTTAAAAGCCTGAGGGCCAGAGGAGCTGGGGAGAAGATGCAGTGACCACTGACGACATTTCGCGAGCGTGCTGCTGTTTACCAAAACGACCCCTGTCCCTCTGCTGATGAAAGGAGCTACAAAGCAGACCCAGCTCCCACTGGTGGGATGGGGCCCGTGGGATGTGGGTCTCCACATTCCACGTTGTTCCCCTGCAGCCTGTTTCCACTCACGTACACACGCAAAAGCTTGGATTCGCTTTGGCGCGAGCATAGGCTCCTGTTCCGGCTCACTGCCGGTTGCAAGCGAACACATAGGCATTTCCTCTCAGTCGCCAGACCCCGTTCTCGTTAACATGTTGCCAAAGCATTAATCATCTCTCAAATCCTGCATGCCCCTGAGCAGACTTTCCCTCCCAGCTGCCTCATCCCCATTCCTTGATAGACAGACTTTCATCTCTCTCCCACTCCTTCCACATCCTGGATCTTTCCCAAGGGCTGCAGCCCCGCCGGAGGAGGCCGGCCGGCAACAACGAGCGGTTCCCTGCCATCGAGCCGGCTTTTCTGCTTCCTCGCTGGCCGCGTAGCGGAGGCCACTCCAGAGCACTCAGCAAAGCACACAGACTCCATGCAATACCTACAGCTTTTCTGTAAGCAATTAACTGAAGAAGTCAGGTTTGGTTTTCTTAAACAAATTAGCCTTTTAGTATTGAGTTATACACACCGTTGAGAAAACAGAGAGTAAAGTAAATACGTTCTTGAAAAGCAACCCTTCTCCCATGCAGCCCCAGAGAGTAGTACTCACACATTTGCCCACTGCAAACAGATGGGCCATTTTCTTGTGTCTCTATTAGGTAATAGGCTCAAGCTGTGAACAAATAAAGCAGAAAACACCCAATATGCCAATGTGTTAATTTTGTCTTCCTGTAGGTGTCCCTGTCGATTGCAAAAACGAGTCAGGCCCAACTTTTCTGTTTCTTATTTTTCACTAGCAGGAAAAAAGACAAGCTGCAACCTTTTTCCCGTGCAAAATAAACTCTGACCTTTTTTCACAGTAGCACATATATAAAAGGTGTTGATTAAGCCACATGTGAGAAACAACAAAATTAAACCTAACAGCCTGATAGGCCGTTTGTATAAGTGCTGCCTTTTTAGATAGCTGGATTCTCCTTTAAAATGTACATCTCTATACATGTTCCTTACCAACCCTAAGTTTTAATGATATGCTCAAACCCAGTCTCCCTAGTGTGCCTATGAATATGCTCGGTATATATAATTATTTGACATTTGCATGGCCTTTCTTAGCATGTGGTACTCGATGTGCTTCACTGGTATTTAGCTCAGGACAGAACCCAGCTCAGGCTGCACAGAGCTTATAAACCAGTAACGAGTGTGAATGTTCATCATCGCTTTTATACACAAGACTGTTTCCATGCTTGCATTGGAACCGCCAGGAGGTTTCCACAGGGAACAAAATGGAAGATAACAACCTCTAAAAAGGTTCAGATACTGACTAAAACCAAGAAAGATTCAATGCTATTTTTCCAAGGTACTTGGTCCAAATCTGCAGTTTTACTTATTTTGCCTAGAACGTCTTTGCCCTCGCAGGGCTGAATTCTTCAGGCCAAGGAGGAGCAAGTGCTGAGTGCCACAGGGATTTGTGTACTTCCCAACACAAATCCAACAGTTCTTAATGCACTCAGGCCTATACCCAAGAGATATAAAGGTGCTTCTCTTTCTTTAAAGCCTAACCTGATTAGAATCACTCCTATGACTCTTAATTTACCACTATCAAACTACGTCTCCTATTGTTATAACCTTTCTTTCTTTCATGAAGGCTCTTTGGAAGCTTTTCACATACTTGTTAAATGCTCTCGGTCACAAAGCCTGCTCAAAGTTCCCTTGATCATGTCATTGCTATGGTGTAAAATTGAATTACTTTTACAATGCATGCTGTACCCTGGCAAAGTGAAGCCTTTTCCCACAGTTAACAGAGGTGGAAGGCCTCAAAAATAAATGAATAAAGGAGGACAAAAAAAAAAAGAGTGAATTTTCATTATAAGGAGAAAAAAACCTTTTTCTTGAAATGCGGAGAAGGCAAGCTCAAACAGCTCTCTCGCAACTGTCAGCCAGGCACACTATCTCACTCTTTCAAGAGAGAAAAGGATTGACTTGCTGGGGATGGGTTAGTGATAATGAAGAATAAAGCATTTGCAGCTCACTTGATTATTTTGGTGGTGGTTATAAAAAATTGACCAAAGTCTTGTCTCCCACAAAGAATCAAGAACGTGAACAGCTGCTCCCTTGCTGAAAATGGCTGTGGGATGTTGTAGGGTTGCAGATCACCAAGTTAGTTCTCATCCTTATTTGTGTCCTTTCTATAGGATTGGACATCAAATGAATGAGGTTATCCAAACCAGAAGTAAGCATTAAAACCAGACAAGCATATACTCAGTGCATACTCCCCTTAACCCCAAAAGAAACCCTCCCACATATCCCTTCCTGGAAAATAAGCCAGGCTTTGTTATTCCTATTGTATTGCCGGAATAAAGGACCCTGATTAGCCCTGCTTTTGCCAGGTTCTTGTTACGCGTTTGTAACACGGTGCAATAACAAGCCTGCACTGGCAATCCCATTGCTTCATGCTGGAGATAGGAGAGTGCTCCTTGGAAGCCCAAGGCTTTCCTTGGGAGAGCTCAGTCGTGCTACACCTTCTACAGAGTATGAAATTCACAAAGCAAAGCACATGGACATGCCTCACAACCTGCCTGAGTTCAGCATGGTCCTCCAGTGACCATCACCTTGTTGACAACTATTTCACCTGGTGTCAAAAACTCGGGCTAATTTTCCTTTCCCCTCAGTTTCTGGCGTGTGACCTGTTCACCGCTATTATACTTTTTCCGTGAACCTCCCACTCCTTCCTGTCACAGCTACAGGGGCTTCCTTCAGCTCCAGGTCTTTGGGTGCTTGAGAGTGCATTCAGTCCTTGAGCCAGTGGGCCAGGACCAGCAGGAGCTCATGCTTGGGGCAGGGGGGTGCAGCGATCACTCCCGAGGACCTAGCTGGAGAGGGTCCTAGATGCACCCATTGTGTCTTTGATAACTCAGACCCAGTCTTAAGTGCCCACAAAGTCCTAGCTCGGTTCAAGACAGTCCTGAGTGGTTTCAGCCCTGCCTCTTCTGTAAAAGGGGCTGTGCCACCATGTCACAAGGTAATCATCTTCCACCAGTGGGACATATACCTTGTGCTTGCAGGTGTATGTCCTGCTAAACCCATGCTTTCAGGGTGAGAGCTCGTGTCCTGCCTAGCAGGGTGATTTCATTGTGCTGTTACCATGGAAGGCATGAAAGGTGTTTGTGAGGAGCTGCTTCCCAGGATGCAGGCAGGGCACATCTGGGGAGATGTGACCTCTCTGCTGCTCAAAGGGATTCCCAGTTAACCAAGCAGCAAGAAGAACAATGGGAGCAGCACCCTTTTGACTTGCATGGTTTTCATCTTTCTTTTGCTTCCCTTGGATTTTCTAAGGCAGGCTGTGAATACTGAAGTGTCACCACTTGCACTTAAAGACTTTGCAGGTGATAGCGCGATGCTTGTTCACACCAATATGAGAGGAACCCCACAGCAGGAAGTCAGCTCCTTCAGACCCCTTTAGAAATGTGTGATAATCTTATAGTGCAGCGACACTTTCTCCCTCCCCTCTCTCCCAGCCCCTAATTTCTCTTAAGCAAGGCTACGTTAGCCTCTACGTTTTGATGCTGCTGATGCTGACATAGCCCTCCTTTCCCTAAATTTGCCCTGTTTGACACCTCACCATCCCATACCGTTGCACTATTCAGTGTTTTGGGGACAGGTTTATGTATTCAGTCTACACCTAGCCTGCTGTGCTGTACTCTTCATGATGCTTTTTTTCCACATGTTTTGGAAAAGACACATTTGGTGATAGATATGCAGTCCTTTTTATATTCCCTTTCTTTTTTCTTCTCTTTTCTCCCCTTGTGCCTTGCCTTCTCTATAAGGATTGGTCCATATTTAAATTTTGCACTAAGGCATCACATTCCTCCTGTTCTTACTATGTGCGAAGCCAGTCAGATTTTTTTTTTTTTTTTTAACACAAAAAGCTTTTCTTTTTAACTAAGCACCCCAATTCTGAACGGTTTTCCAGGAAAGGAAAGCCCCAGGTTCAGGTCCCGCTATGAAATGAGTTAATGGCAATTTGAATGTGAATCCACATCCTATAGGAGCACGCTTACCACCAAAACTATGCCTGTTCTATGTATGTATTTGTTTCAATTACCAATCCACCAAACAAC
>NW_009260484.1:3997478-4002686 GCF_000687185.1 Egretta garzetta
AAAGAGTGTTTTATCTTGATGTGCAATAAAGTTGAAGGATCTGAGAAGAGTTTCCTGGCCAGCTCTATTTATATCACTGCAGTATCTGAGTGCCTCTCAGAGGCTGATTAATTTGTTCATGGGATTCTGCAAATGAGACACTAATAGATCAACTTGGGTATAGAGTTGGGCAATAATAAACAGAGGACAGGCTAAGCGATTTTCCCAAAGTCACACACAAAATAGGAATGTGCTCCCCCACAAGACTCCCTCTCATACCAGACTAATACTTTATCCCCAAACTCATAATTTTTAGTTACGTACCTAGCAGTATTATTTATGCCATCACCTGATATCAGAGCACTGAGAGTAACTGAACCTTTCATTAAAGCCTTGTACAGACACTAAATTCTCACAGCATCCATCTGGAGTAGCAGTCACTATCCTGTCTCCTCTGCAGGTTGTGATGCTGGAGGACATATGGGAAAGATGATGTGACAAAAACTGTGCTGAGAATCAGCAGGGAAAGTCCCATCATTGTCACCGTCCCCCCACATGCACACACTGGGTTCCCTGTAGAGACCACCAGGTTCCCAGGCTGCTTTTCTTTTGGTTTAAACATGGGACACCAATACTTTTGTGTACCTTATTAACCCTGGCAAAGATCAGCATTTCCCTCTCTAGTGTAATTGAGGTGCGTTAAAACCCACCAGGGTTTACACACCACATGTGGGCCTCTCAAGAAGCTCAGCTGTAAAAATAATTCTCATCACACATTACAAAGTTGACTGTGGTGTTAAACTCAGCAGACATTTGGTGAAGTGTAGTCCTGGACAGGACCAGGCGGTTGTTAAGCATGCTAAGAAACTCTTCCCCCATTCAAAGAGAGGCCACCAAAACGTTTTTTGAATAAGAACTCACTGGGCTTTCTTCACCCTTTCATCTTGTCAGGAAATCTCTGTGAACTTCCCTCCTCTCCATTTGCTTTCCTTCCCCTTTCTCTGCTGTCATTTACCAGCCAGCCTATTTTCTTCAAAGTACCCTCTAAATGTCACAACCACCAAACAACCACAGCAAATAATGGAAATGCCCAAGTAACCCTTCCCAAAGCAGTGATATACCAACGCTGAATAATTTGACCTGCTCTCATTCTTGGGAGCGTATTTCATGGTAGTGGAAGAGGAAAGAGAACGGTTTTAAGATTTTGTTCCCTTTTCTCATGGTTCTCTTTTGATGTAAGACTGCGTTACAAACACGAACTAGAAAAACCCGACAGCCCAAACCAGACGCCCCTCGGAAGAAGTGTGTCAGCTAATACAGAATGAGGAACAGTCCCATTTCGAGTGCTGTTGCACGTGCTTCACTGTGTCCCCCTGGTTATAAGAAAATTACTTAAGAGTCCTCAGGGACCTCTGAAACAAATAATCTGCAACAACAAAGGGCGTGGGTATAGTGAAGGTGTGCACATGTTTGTCTTTGAACACAGGGTTTCAGCCTGGGAGACACAGTCTGTAATACAGCATTTCAGGCAGAAATCCAACTCTTTCTTCATTTAAAAAAAAAAAAACCAAAGACAAACCAGGAGTTTTCCAAAGAGCCGTGAGAACTGTTCTTTTGCTGTTTTTTTCCAATGTATCACAAGGCACTTGCTTTAAAGGCCCACACTAATGGGCATTTAACCACGTTAAAATATGTTTAGATACCCTACTTGACTAATCTTGGAATTTCTGTATAATTTCTTTCAGTGCTGGTTAAAGTTCTCATCTCCCAAACAGCTTATTTCTATCTGTCTTTCTTTGATCACTGACAAATATGAATTTCATGGTATTTTGTATTCAAGATGCACCTGAAGCAATAGCCTCAAACCAGCTCCTACCCAAGATGAGAAAACAAACATTTAAGTCACAATTGAAGATGATCTTATTGCAGTCTGAACAAGACCTCTGGATCTAATCTAGATCAGGGCTTTGGTCGCTGCCCCCTTTCTCTTTTACTGGGGCAGAACAATACTGAATGTCTGTCTCACCATAGACTTCCCTCCTTCCCTTCAGGCCTTTCGCTCCACCTAATCTGCCTTGCCCCACACAAGCAGTGCTAACCTTATCTACCAGAGAGACACGTCAGACCTAACCCAGTTACTCGCTCTGGTTTACAAGTCAGGATCGAAGAGGAGTGCTCAGTTAAGCTTGCAGAGGTGTGGGTTTAGCGATACACTTATCTGTTCACACATAAGCTCCTTCTGAACTGCTTCGCGTCGACGGAAAACAAAACAGTGGCATTGACAACCAAACCAAAGTCTCGGTGCTCCCCTGGACGTGGCTGGAGTACACAAGTGAGGGAAATTCAAAAGAAAGAAATAAGAGAGATCCCCTCCACAAATTCAGGTACCTATGCAATTAGGTAACAAAGAGAAAAATTGTTGCTGGATCCCAGCTGTGAAAGTTGAGGACTGACATAACCCTCCTGCCTGCAGACCTGTTTCCAGGTCTGCACTGGAAACTCCTCTCACACCAGCTATGGCAGCCAGGAGTTGGAGAATATTCCTTCTCTTACCACCATCATTTTGCCAGGAAAAGCCCTTGTTTAGGTACAATTAAACCAGCAGAATTCATCATTAATTCTGCTTAGAAAACGAGCGGGATCGATACCGGACAGAGGATGTGATGGCCAGTAGCTGGAGGGCTTGCCAACATGGTTTGGGGAATAACTACAGCAAGATACCCTCTGAAACAGGGGCAAAGCTTTGTTCTCCTCACCGTGCAGTTGCAGGAGTCATCATCGGCCTCTCTGCTACTGCATGGCAGCAAGTTCCTCTGGTTCCTTAGAAGAAGCATAAGCAGGAGATATTTGTACACCCAGTCAGCCCCCCCCCGTGTCTTACACAACTACTAAGGAGACAAGTTGGTCTTGTGGTTGATGGCACTGGCCCATCTTGCCAGAAGTGTGTTGCTGCAATACCCACGCTCCTCGTATGCTGTAGCCCTTTGTCTCTTGGCTTTGTGGCAAGGACGATCTGGGCGTGTGTGGTGCCCGGTATGAGATGGCTCCCCTACCAGCGGCGGTTTCTGAACCCTTGCTCAAGCAGTTGCTAACGATAAGAGGTCCTTTGTCCTCAGTGTATAAAAATAAGCAAACAGTTTAAAGTTTTAAATGCTCAGCTCTGGCTTTTGCTGAAACAATGGCAAAATGGTCAGTGGAGCTTGAAGGAAGGAGGCCCAGGCCCTTCAGCTGTGCCCTCACCCACGTACCAACACCACCTCCTCCACATTCATTGAAGCCTCTTGGGCTGCATGGAGCTCTTCCCTCCAACATTAATATACTGAAGGTCATAATTTCCTAAGCTGCCCTGTTGGCTTCGCGGTGGGATTTACAAGCTCAGTCCTCCTGGTGATCTGATTTCCATGTGTATGACATGAGGTGAGAGCATGGCCATTTCAAAGCCTCGGAAATGGAGCTCCAGCACTGGGATGCTGAAGGAGAGCAGAGGAATCAGCATGAGAATGTTATCCTAACACCTTGGCAAGAATGGGAACCCTCACACAAATGTTTATTCAGAGGCAGAGGGATGGTCTAGCTCAGCAGCATTTTATTTTTCACTCCTAGGAGTGTGAAAGGAGGACACGTAAAGAAATTTACAACTTGTAATTCCCCTCCTGAGACCTAAAAGATGCTACAAAGTTGTGGAAAAACAAAAGGCTTTTAAGACGAGGGAGGGAATCTGCTGCCCACAGCAAGCTTAAACCCGCAGCTTGTTCTTCTCTGTTCAGACAAAATTCAGGCAAAAAGTTGATGTCAGTAGGAGATGTATCAGACAAGAGCAATGGGATTTTACCCAGGCCATGGCTTTCAAAATCAAACAGGATCCTTCTTGTTTGTGGCTGACAGTGCTCAGCAGCCTGACACGGCATGGCCGCAGAGCTGTGCAAGGGGTGAGATATCTCACAGGAGATCAGCAAATCTGGTCAAGTAATGGAAGTTACCATCTGCCTAGCAAAAGCTGTGAGTACTTATCTGGTGCTCTTGAAAGAGCACATGGCATATTAATTAGCATCAGACACTAATGAAAGGCTAGCTCAGTGATTACTGCTGGACCTAAAGCAGTGGCTGCTCCTGCTGCTGCTGCTCAATGCACAGTGCAGGAGATCGCAGAGAAGGGTCTGATGTTTGGGTTCCAGCTGGACTTGGTCTCAGCTGAACCCTGGGGACCTGCCTGCGGCTTCCCATAGCCCTCTCTCTCTTGCTCTACGACCAGAGCACATGGCTTTTCACATTGACGTATCATACCTTTCTCCTGGATGAGTACACGTATGGGGCATTTCTAAACATTTTGTCCGACTTCAGGAGAGTTTGGAAAAAAAAGAAAGCCTTTTCTGCCCCCACAACATCCCTAAAGAGACCACCCTAAAAGTAGATTTGACACCTGTGGAATGACAGCCAAATATAATTGGAACAAACTGTAACTGGACAGGCATATTTCAAACCCAGAAAGCCCATTAGATTTTTCTGACCTGAACACTTGTGTGTCCTAAGCGTCTTCCACCGTGGAACTTCAGCCCATTCCTCTGCGCTGAGCAGGGCTTTCACTTTGGAAAGATGATAAATTGCTATGCCCTGGGTGGAGATCAAAAGCAGGTAAACAGACAGCATGGCCTTGACCTATTTCTCATACATTTCACGCATGTGAGTTCACCCAGTTTCTATTTACCTACCTGTCAACGATAAGCAGATTCCATTAGTTTCCCACTTTAACCACTGGCCTCTGGCTACCTTGTGTTACAGGGCCACGCTTCTCTACTCCAGATCAGCGAGTCCATCCCACAAGCATGCTTCTGACCAAAGCTGGACCAGCTGAGGAGGAACTGAAGTAACAGGTCTAGCACAGTGGCTTGATCCTATTGCCCAGCCTTTTAGGACGACTGAACGAAAGGAACACATTCATCTGTACATCAGAAGATGGTGGCACATACTTCTCACTTGTGTTAATGTGACTAGGACTAACATGGGCAAGGTCACTTTTATGGAGCAATGTGTTGGCAAGTGAAAACTTGTTGTGATATTTAGTTTCCAAAATAAGAGCAGCCCATTTTGTTAAGTCTACAGGCATGAGTGCCCATGTTCAGATGTCACAGCAGACTGCTTTCTAATCGATATAGCATATATCTTCACTTCATGAAGAAAACCAGCTTGGTAAGTCAAAAGCTTTTGGTAAGGCATTTGGGTCCCGTAGAG
>NW_009260484.1:4002698-4005187 GCF_000687185.1 Egretta garzetta
TGCGGAAGAGCAACAGGTCCCAGAGAGAGATTTCCAGTGAACTGGCAGAGCTCCGGGGCTCTGCAACAAGTCCTCTCTCCCTCTCCTCCAGAAAAAGACTGCAGGAATCTGGTTTCATCCTAACACTCTCTCTCCGAGCTGCCCATTTCTAATAGTCAAAGGAAAAAGAACATTTCCCAAGGGCAGATTTGGGTCTCAAGTGAACTGAATAACCCTCTGGAAGAGCAGAAGCGAAGGGAACAACAAGGCTCACTGGGGTAACACTCACCTCAGGTAACCAAGCCACCAAAAATGAGACTTCTAGCTCGTGTCAGCACTTTAGGCTCCCTTTATAGTCAGAGACAAAACAGGCACCTGCGGGAGACAATTTTCCCACCTATTTCAGCAGAGGCTGAGCTGCCCTCTGAAAATACCTGTTGAGGCCTGACAGGCAAATGAAGGAGGGCAGGCTATCAGTTTGGGTCTGCAGCAGCCCAGCTTTCAGCCAGCTAATGCTGGGCGAGTGCCCTTTAGGCATCATAGGTTGTAGATGCCTCCAGTTAGTGGAGAGGAATCTGGGCCGAATACCTTTGTCAGCTTCAGAGAGGAGTTTCACCTTTTCACTAGTGAAACCTTTCTAAAAAGAACCAGAAAAAAAACAGCAGAAGAGATTAGATCATATTGCAGGCTATTTATTGGACACTTAAATTTTAAAATTGAATCATCTTCAGCTATGTGACAGCAAAACAAGAACAATCAGAAACAGCTGCAATGATTTTAATTAAAGGACTAAACCTTCACTGCCCGGGCTAAGATCTTGCACACACGCTGGTCGCTCTGGCCAGTGCTGTCCTCATCAGCATCTTGGAAGATCAGATGATAAGCTTGCACATCCACATGGAATTTTCAGCAACAGCCACAGGCAAAACTTATTTCAGTGATCCAACCTCAAACTTCCTATCAAGGCATTTCAATTCCCATAATACTGAAGACAGAGCACAGCTGGCTACTGCTTTTGGGGGCAGTAAAACTGCATGGAAAATTCAGGTTGTAGATCTAAAATTAGAAGCCCCAAGACCCTCTGAGTTCCATGCCTGACTAGCAAGAATCACATGCAAACAACTGACAGCGAGCCTAAGAAGCATTATACATTCTTTGCAATGTTATAAAGAAGCATTCCTGATTTCTTTATCAATTATGAAGCTCAGCCTGTATCTGAAGGTAGTGTCAGGCAACCTGAACTGATAGTTTGATCTGGTGCAGCAAATCCCACTTTGATTTCAGCCTCTTTTTTCCACCACTGATAGCTAATGTTTGATATGCAAGGCACTGGGATAATTATCACTGCATCTGTTTTCTCTATTACAGGCTGCATTTTTAGACATATAATCACTTACAATTGGATGGAGGATTCTCAGAGTGTGTTTACCAGAGAAGTGTATTGACAGGCATCTGTTTCATTTAGTCTGGAATGAAAAAAAAAAAAAAAAAAAAAGCCAAAATTGAATATTTACCCTGGAGCAATGCTGAAATTATCCTACCTTCTAAGGTCTGCATCTGTTTTCTCTATTACAGGCTGCATTTTTAGACATATAATCACTTACAATTGGATGGAGGATTCTCAGAGTGTGTTTACCAGAGAAGTGTATTGACAGGCATCTGTTTCATTTAGTCTGGAATGAAAAAAAAAAAAAAAAAAAAAAAAGCCAAAATTGAATACTTACCCTGGAGCAATGCTGAAATTATCCTACATTCTAAGGTCCAGGCTACTCCTCTATTAAATCAGTTTTTAATGCCTCCTTGTTAAATCTACTAACCTTTCCTGCACCAGGCATGCCCAGGTTTCGTGAGCATCCTTGCCAATACTAGGAAGCAACTGATGCTAACCAAGAATAGAATGCAGCAAAATTTAATTCCCAGAGTAAAACCAGCTTGTATTTTGCACTGTTATAATAAGCAAACTCTAATTAAGTGCACTAAGCAAAGCCCTGGCTTGCAGAAGCTCTGCACAGACTGCAAAAGCTCTGAAGCGCAGGGGATGCTTTATTTGACAGCTTCTGCTAAAGAAAATAAAAACAAATACTTACACAGAACATTCACATAACCCCTTGCTCATTTCAGAGTCTGTGGTTTGCAGATCATTGCAGACGAACTAAAATTGCAATACTTGGCTAAGTGAATTCCCACATATCTGTCTCAAAGTCTTGTTGTTCTCTGAAGACAGAGGAAGTTTCAAGTATTAAAACCATCTTTAAAATCTTTATGAGACAGTGTGACAAGGTACTTTGTGCTCGTAGGGAGATGGAAAACCAAAGACCTGTAATTTTTTCCAATTTGTCTTATGCTACTAATGAAACGCCCTTGTACATGGAGATACCTCCTCTCACCCATCTACTCTCCTCTCACCTCCCATCTCCCTCCCAGTTCCTGGCAGAGTAGCTAGCGGAGCGGGACCTCGGGCTGCGGGGCAGAGGCAGGCGCCCTTTGTGGGAAGGGACCTTGGGGGGGGT
>NW_009260484.1:4005311-4010673 GCF_000687185.1 Egretta garzetta
GGGGCGGGGGAGCAGGGCCAGCCGCTCTTTGAGAGATGGCACTTGGCAGGTCCTGGGCATGTCTCAGCTGTGCTCCATGCCACCCCGTTCAGCCTGCTTGATAGAGGTGTAGAGGTCCCCAGGTCCCAAACACGAAGGATCAGGTGGACTAAGTTAAAAACATCTCTTCCACTTGGGACACTCAGCCCTTACATACACGCATATGGCTTGTTTTACTTCTCTGATACTGTGATAAACTACTAGTTTCCATAGCTGCCTCCCAGAAGCAGACTACCAAACAGGTTTCTGAATGCTAACATTTAATTATGCAATCCAGAGGTTGCTTTGCATGGGCTTGCATTTGCATTAAAGCTCTGGGAAGTATGGTGACTTCCAACAGGATCTGGAACTAATTATCTATCTATCTATCTATCGACCCAGAGCTACCAGTGTTAACTGGTGTTGATAAAACACTGCATAATATTTCGGTATTTAGAAAACTCAACAGCATGAGGTGAGATTTAAATAAAAGCACATGTTTCAAAGTCATAAAAATGACCCTCAAAGATTGACTTCTCGTTACTCTCTCAGCTGGCTGCTGTCAGTGCAAAGCACTAAGCAATTCCATTTTTTAATGCCATGTAAATTATACCGCTGTGTTGTGATACATCAATTAAGTTCTTTGAATAAATTAATCAGAAAATTCTGTAAGGATGTTTCTTTCCTTTCTAAAGGGAAAAAATAATAAACCCAAACACAAACGCAGGCTTTGTGTTTATCTGGTGGTTTGTTTTCCTCTGGAGTTAATTCATGGGTTGAAATCTCCATGCATATATTTTCACACATGTAAATAAGGAATGAAAAGCTTCACATTCTGTGTGAAAGGCCTCAAAACACTTCTCATAATTTAACTTAATAGATGTTAGCAACGTGCCAACTAAATAAAGTGCCTTACACACATTTAGATGAAGCATCAGTTTTGCAGCTGACTGACTACTGCTCCATTATTTCTACTAATTACATATTTATCTGCCTTAAGGAGCAGTTTTACTATTGATTCAACTAGAAACAGCTTGCACAAAGCCAAAAATAAAGCAGCATTATGAAGTCAGACTTTTACATGCAAATACAGGACTTTATACAGGATGTAAAGCAGCAGAATCATGTAACTTCACTAGGAGCCGCACCACCTCATCACACAACCAAAATTGTTTCATCTCAGGTTTTAACACGAAAGCAGGCAAGTTGGTTAAAGTCAGGTGAACTTATGAATAATTTGGAACATGTGAACGTCCTCCGGTTACTGTAAACACATCAGTGCTGCACAAAAGATCGAGAGTCTCACTAATGCCAAGTATCAGCAAAGCTCTCATCACGGCATGAAGAGCTTGGGTCCTTTCTAAGGGAGCAATGCTCTGTTTTGAACAGAATCTTATTTCTCAAAAACTAATAGACTCTTCTCTCTGCTTTAGTACACACAGAATGAGCTGACATCAAAGCTTGGCTATGTCTGAGTTTTGCTGCAGCATGACCTATGTTAAAACATTATAAGAGTCAACACCCTTCCCACCTAATCCTTGATTGCTGTGTCAAACTTAAAACCTGATTTTTTAATTTAAGTAAGTCCTGAATTGTATTTTTTTAAATTAAATAATTATTTTTAATTCTTACAGCTTCTCAGGAGTGGCTCTGGCTATCTGAGGAAATGAGTGCAATGTTTATCTGTTGCACAAAACTCTCAGGTTCTGGTTTTGCTCAGACATCTCCAGGTATGATGTGCTTTCATTAACTAATAAAAGGTGCATCCTACCCCTTCTCTCCCCCAAACAACATACAAAACAAATAAACAAAAAATTTGAAAAAGGGAAGCATCATCAAATGTCATGGATCCAATTCTCACCTGGCATGGGCCAAAACACTGATCTTGAAAGTCTATGGAGTTGCACTGATTTATGCAAACAAAAAGCCTAGATGCTAACTGCTGCAATGGCATGCCCCTTCTCAAAATAGGTGCCTGTACTGTTCTCCAAAACTCAAAGCCTGCAAGGGAACATCGCAGCCAGGTCAGGCAGCAAAAGTCGAGGCTGTGCCAGTGACGAGACAGTGGGAGGCTACCTTATAGTGTGCTTTTCTTTCTTTTTTTCTTTTATAATTAATTTATGTGTTTAGGGATTTTGACCTCTAGCATCTGAAAGTATGGGATTACTGTATGCAAAAGGAGAAAGGGTATATACTATATATAGGTGCTGCAAGTGTATGCATGCATGCATGAGTAAATGTCCATACATGTTATATATTTTCAAGGGAACACAGGAATGTTTCTTCTGGAATCATGAACAGAGCACTAGTTCATGGGGGGGACGGAAAAGTCCCCCCATCCCCTTGCAAAACCAAGCATCGTCTGTACTGCATTCTGGCAAATAATAAGCCTTAATGCCCTTAAACAATGCGTGCTTGAAGAAAAAGGATGGATGGATTGAGGGAGGGGAGGTTTGTAAATATTGCCCACAAATCATTCAGTACTTCTTTCACAGTGCAGTATTAAAGCCAGACTAAATTAGCAGTCCACTTCCCCTGCTCTCCTTCCCACTCAAGTCATGTCTGTTTACCCTCAGTAATGACAAAACGTAGACAACTGTCTGCAAGGACTGTGGTGTCATTGGCACACACATACCAGACAAGCAGAATGTTGTGGGAAACAGAGATTGAAGCATCTTGATATACGAGAAACAATTATCATGGGAATTGTTGTTTCTCAATGCAACAGCTATAATAAATAGTTGCCATATGCTAAGCACAGATGCCTCCTTGAAAAGCAGCCCTGTGATGGCACAGCCCATGTTCTCCAGAGTCTGGGGCTTTGATGAAATGATTGGCTTTTTTCAAGCAGAACTGCTGCCCCAAGGAAAGGTATCTCAGGCCGCTGAAGAGCTTAGGGGGAAAAAAGGCTCAGTAACAGCTTTGTGTTTTGCTGGTGGGTTTTGCAGGGGAATCTGAAGCCGATCCCCTCAGTCAGGTGAGAGAAACTCGGATGCCTCTTGGTAACAGGGATTTCACTTCTGCTTGCTTCTCAAAAACCAGATAAACAAAGAGACACAGGAAAGATTTTTGGGTAAGAAGTACCAGTTGCCTGCTTTATGCATGTATCTGAGCTGCAAGAGGATTTGGAGCACAGCAGGGGTCTCAGGCTTTGTTTGATTTCAGGACTTATGGGTGGAATACCTCATATAGATATATGCACACACACGCGCACACACGCATGTATCATCTTCACCCGCAAGACTGCTCTGTCAATCTAAACAGGAAAAAGTATTTTCATAGCAGAGGAAGATAAAGAAGCAAATAGAAGCACCTATTTCACTAACGCAACACTGGAGGCTTGTGCTGTTCAACTCAGAAAGCAAAACAAGCCAAAAGACTAACAGGGCAAAATAAACCAGGCAGACCAACTTACACAGTTTCCCACCAAGGCTGGCAAGACTGGTGCTATTTTATCAGCACTCTTGGTTTTCCATCTGCCTAGATCCTAAATTCTTTAAAGCCCTATCTTCCATGTGTTCACAAAACCTTGCAGGCACATCTCCAGCCTTTCCTCCTCTGCAATGCAAAGGCGAGATTGTCAAAGTTAAGTGCCTAAAAAGGCAGAGAGAGCTTGGACTGTTAAATGTCTGAAAGCACCTAATGACCAGATTTCAGTGAGAGAAGGGTAGATTCTTCTGGGGGGGGAAAAATTTAAAAAAAAATAATAAAAAAAAATCTTATCTGTATCATTAGGCATCAAAAACTTTGAAAAAAAAATCTGCCTCTGTGTTTTTCAAGATTTTACAGCACTCAGCAGTCTCAACCCTTGCACTATGCTACAAGCAACTACTAATATTTTCTACTTCTTCACTTGTACTAAAATGGGACTGCAGTCTCAGTCTGGGCATCCAGGTGTTACTGTAGCAGAAACATCTGTTTAACACCCAGGACTTCACTGCCAGCACGCACGAGAACTGACAACTCCAGCAAGCTCCACCGAGTGAGAAAATGGGATTAAAATCTAAACCTGCCAACGATCTCTGCGTGTGTGTGTCACTTTAAGAACACGGCAGGGCATATATTTGGAAAGCCAGCTGTAAACCCCTTAGATAGGCTTCGGAGAAAGCCAGCCCATCATGCACAGCAGATGCTGGCTTCATAAATGTCACAGAAGGCAATGATGTAACCTGCTGTACGCTTTGGCTGACATAATTTATGTGTGCCATCATACAGAATGCTAATAGTTTTTAAAATACATTTTTTAAAAGTGTTAACCAAATTAATAAAACATGTTAAAAAAAATTTTGGCTAGTTTTTCATTTCTCATATGATTAACATACGACAGTGATTAACAGCTAAGAGAAATTTCCAACAACTTTTCAAATTTTTCATTCATACAGTCCCTTTAATCAGAAACTTGCTTTTATCTGAATTCAGTTGTATGCTTTGTTAAGAACTGTAACATCAACAATACCAGGAACTTCCTTATTATTATCCTATTTATGCCAAGGATTCTGATTGCTACCCCCCACTCCCATCCCAAATTTAAAGGAAAATGGAAAACTGTTAAGGAAAATTAAACCCTGCCGAGTGGTTGCTATGCATTTTGAATAGCCCTTTTGTGCATGTATTATACATACATACATACTACACGAACCTTTTATTGGCTAAATTTGTATCTAGTGTATGTTTATTAAACAGCCAAAAAAAAAACCAGTTAAGAGGCTGCCTGTTTTCAGCTCTTGCTGCATTTGCCGCAACGCTTACGAGATAGCTGAATAAAGGACAAATGCTCAAGTGTTAAAGATTCTTTTTTTTTTTAGCATATGAAGACTTTACGGCTTCACACTTGGAGTTCTTGTAAGTTCCCCTGTTTCCAGGATCTTGCAGGGCTTCTACTGAAACCTTTGAAACGAACTTTTTTTAAAGCTGACCTATTGGTCATTAAAAAAAAAAACCAACAGGATTTTTCTCACCAGCCTTGCTATTAACCTATTAAAGATACTGTACAATGATGACAATATCAATATACAAGCTATTTTAACTCTGTGAATTCCAGAGCACGGTTTTATCTGAGGGACGTATAGAGCCAGACCCCCCTGCTGCACCTGGCTGCTGACAGAGCAGCCTTTTAGGTCTCCCAGAGCTGAAGAGAGGGAATGAAATTTAATACTGGCACCAGAGCCTGTTTTAATTTAGACCTAGGATTGGAGGCATTTTGCAGTCCTTACTTAAACCTTCTCCTCACAACATTTGTACTGAAATCAAGGGAAGCGCCAGCTGGAGTAAGGACCCCTTTGGATTCAGCCCGCAGGTAACCCTGTGCAAAACAAACCCATTGCTGAAAAGAAGCTGCCCTGGG
>NW_009260484.1:4011097-4019382 GCF_000687185.1 Egretta garzetta
GGTTCAGCTTCACAGGGGCTACCCAGCAGTTTAGGCCAATACACACAGGAGAGAACCGAAACCATGTGCGGAAGACAGAGAAGTGAAGTCCAGTTACTCCAAACTGGAATTTAGCTGCAATGCGTGAGCTGGCAGTTGAGAGCTGTGAAAAGTACTGGGAGACATTCAGTAGGAAGAAAGAGTTGGGACCCTGCTTTACAGTTTATTTGAAGGAGAAGTTCAGGCACATCAAACAGCATCTATGATGGACCCGAGCTGTGCTCGGAGAGAGCAGGAAGCTTTCCTCCTCTTTTAGCCCATGCTCATTAAGGAGGGCAATTTCCTTCTGCTTCCTCTGGATGAGAAGGCTTGCTCTGGAGATATCTGCAAGCGAAAAATCTGACACCCAGTTGAAGGGGAAGGTTAGAAAACCAGTAGCTGATGGAGTTAAAGACAAGAGGTATATGCTCCTGAATGCTAAACCATGGTGTGCCTAAGAGGAGTGACACAAAGCACTCTACAGAACAGATCAAGTTGAACAGAATGGCAATAATCTCCGGAGTTACACATTTTGCCAACCTCTCCTGCCAGGAACCCTGCCCTAGCCCCCCTGTATAGACCCTCCCAGCTGAACATGCTGCTGAACTATCAATACAGCAGAGTATGCTTCAGGAGCTTTTAAGTTAAAGCTTGTTGAAAAAACGCAGCTCCAAATGATTCCCTCATTTCTTCTTACAAGCTGAGACTGAAGTGCCTTTACGAGCACTGTTACTATACACTTCCCGCAAGGGGTTCCCCAGGAATCCCCTGAGCTTGGACTCTAAACCTAAGGCAGTGTCTCCACTGTTCCTCAACACCAGCAACGACAGACATGCTTGGAGGACACCCTGCTCCACGCGTCCTTCAGGCTGCAGCAGCAGTGAGGCAAGGCAGCCATCGCACCCATGCCTCACCAGCCGCGGGCTGCCACGAAAGGGACAAGCATGTGTGACACCACCACGTCCCACCGTGGTCCGAATGTCACCACAGTGGAAATACTGAGGGAGCAAAGGGCCAAAAAAAGACAAGTGCAAAATTGCTAAGGGGTGTTGCTCTCTGCTGTTGCCATTGTGCTTCTCTACAGCCAAATAATTTGAACATTCATTTCCTCATCTGTAAGGACCTCAGACAATTTATTTCAGGTGTTACAACTGTATTTTCTTCTGGCAGATAAGATCTTAAGTACTGATGGGCGCCTTATTGGCAGCAGTTATCTGACAGCACTGCTCTGGATGGGGTTATCACAGCCATCTGCAAGCAACACCTCCCGCTCATGTCGCTCACTGGGCTTGCAGGGCCCAAGAAGAGGACGGTGGTTGTTTCTGAGTCTCCCTTTCTTTCACCTCTGCTGCCCCAGTGGCTAATTTCTGACGGACAGGGCAGCCTCTGGGGAGCAGAGCTCAGCCTGCTGGGCCCAGCAGCTATTGTTAGCTCTGCTTTCTGACAAGCCTAATTCAGGACAGACTCTTAAGCTTGCATCTGGAGTGTCAAGAGTTCCTGCAGAGGGATCTTCATCTAATCTCCTCTGGGATAGTCTTAAGTGTCTTGTTTTCCCTTTTCCTCCTGCTCCGGCTTTGTCCCTTTTGGTTTGCGTGGCAGCTAAATTCTCAAGTTGACAGCAGTTACTGAGAATCTGGAGGTAACCTCAAGTATCTCTTTCACAGGAAGAAATTCCTCCTATTTTCCTCAGCTCTACTTTGCACAGACTGAGTAGTTAGCCTTGGCTAATGACCTTAATTGCTCTGCTCAAAGACAGATATGGTGTCTGTGTTTCACTCTCAAGTTTTCCAAGGCATAAAAGAAAAAAAAAAGGTGGGAATAACCAATGGTTTCAAGCACATAGTGCATGCTTTAAATGGGACAAAACCTCATATTTGAAGAGCTACGTCCACGTTCTTCTGCAGCAGGCTGGGAATGGACAGAGGAACTTTGTACCTCACTACATTTTCAAAGGGGATAAGATGTTAGAAAAAGTGAGCTTTAAATCACATTCCTAAATGCACACATACGCAGGTAAGAAAGTGCCCAAAGCATCAAGGATTCACAACTGCAATCAATGTAGTCACTAGAAGCTGATGGAATATTACCACACAGAGGTAAGAGCCTGATGTTCAACAACTATTTTAAGCCAAGTTTTCTGAAAAAAAAAGGTTTGTTCCATAGTTTTCCGCACATTTGCCTGTCTTCATGTATGCTCAGCTCTCTTAATGGCCATTGAGTTAAATAGCCAATTTCTGCCACGTTGGATGAAGGTTGAAATTACACTCCAGGACATTAAAGTCCAGCAGGTCTCATGAACATGGACACCTGGGTTGAAGCTCTGTTTGTGCCCTTATCAAGGAAAAGTCTTCAGTAGAAGCTAAAGCTTACTAAGTGCAAGTACCATCTAAATGCAGGTAATCAAAGAAAGATGAGTGGGAGAACTGTGCTAGCAGTGTTCTGCACAGGCAACTGCTTTCTGAGGGGAATATTTATTTCATTTATGGCACTACCAAATACTACTGGCCAAGGCTGATGGGGGGCATTTGCAACCACATGAGATTTAGCCAAATATGTTGTTTTGTTAAGGATGAAGTGCTTCCCAGAAACATATCCATTTCAATAATTTTCTGGTCCAGATTCCTCTAGTCACTTCTTATTACAGAGAGTATAGAGAATGAACTGAAAGGTTTGAGTTTTCAAGGCTATATATCTGAAAATCCAGTAATAAAAGTTATCCATCTGATTCTGAAGGGCAGCCAGAAAAATATTAGCAGTATCAGAAATTTCTGTGACTTGAATAACACAAAGCATTGAAGGAAAGCAATTTGTTCTAAGAGGAACCCATCTTTGCATTATTCTGCTGTTGTATCCTACCCAGCTTTTGAATTCTGCCCTTTTGCTAAAATTTCACACCTTCTGCCTGGTTAAGGGAAGTCAGGGATTGTGTAAAGAATATCTATCTTCCACCTCCCATTACTGTTCAAATGCTTGCTAGAGTGGAGATAACAGCACTTTTCCTCTTAATCAATGACTCTGGGTAGTTAAGTTGTATCCTTTGAAGGGGCAAATTTTGAGTTAGGTCGGATTCATCTGTGTGAATCAGCAGACTTTTCATTATCTCTACGGTTTGGCTGTTGTTACAGAACTTATCTATGTGGTTTAGCAGTTTGATGACAAATTACAACTGCCAATCTCGTTGGCTTTTCCAAGGTGGTCACCAAATGAAAACTGAATGCCACAATATCAGTTTTTGTTACACATATGCTCATTCTGTTTATGTTTACGTGACGGTGAACTTTGCTGCTGCCTCCAATACTGTATCTTTTATTGCAGATTTGAAATATTGGTGTCACATCAATGAAAGCAAGCAGTAAAGAGAGGAGGAGTGAACATCTTTGAAACAGTACAGAAAACGCACACTCTTCACACAATTTCAGAAGACCAAGCTCTAACCTAAAGCCACATCTGAGAATGCCTTTGCAAATACTCTTCTGAAAGCTGCCTAAATCTGCAACCAGATTCTGTTTCAGGATGTTGCCAAATGCTTGAACAAAACCGAAACATCACAGATTCAGGATTATGAGAACCATGAATAACCATGGCCAAAAATAGGTCTTTTGGGATGTCTTGGGTCAAAGGAGTAAGGCAACAACGTTTGAGAAGGGAGAAACTTCCAGGAAAACAAAGAAACAGGATCCAAGGAGTACGAATGTGTCTTCCACCAGAGAAAAAGCCCAAAACTTAAAAAAACAGCCCCCAAAATACACACAGACACACCCCGAAATACTGAAAACACAAAGGATTAGCAACGTCCTATAAAATGTAATATACCACGTGCTTATGTGCAAGTAAGAAATATTGCAAAGAACCAGGAACCTTGCCATTTTCAATAGAGAAACCATGGTTGCAAGAGTTCATTAAATACTGGTGGTGTTGCTATTTGTACTTTAAAGCAAAGGCAGCCAAAATAACAGTGCTGAAGAATACCAGATGGATAATCCAAATTGTGAATATTCTGCAGGAGAAAACCCTTTGTATACCAAGTGATCTTTGCATGTATGATAAAGTATCTTTGTTAATCCAGGTACAATAGCAAGTTTTATCTCAAAGTAATAGTGGTACTATCGAAAAAGAAAAAATGTCACCCGATAAATAACATTTCAACTGAGAAACAAAACCTTTGGAGCCCAAAAGACCAGGTTTGAAGGAGACTCTAGGTACATATCAGCCAGGGTGACAAAGGGAAACAGATCACGTATCCAGACAACTTGTTGATGGATATGCTTGCCAAAGACAATTTAGTGCTGAACACAGAGCTGAAAGCAACCAAGTAAAAATCAATAGGCATCCAAGTGGTGCTGTGCAGAGCAGTTTTACAGAGGACAGCAGACATCAAAGTATGCAGTGAGAGTGAGCTGTGGCCTTTTCAGCCTTCAGAACTGAATTAAGTCAAACGCACATGGCTTCTTCATACAATGCTAACAGGATAGAAGGAAGACTTAAGCTCATCAGCAAGAACAGAGCAACGGATAAACCTCTTTGAGTAAGACTTAGTTTATTTAGTCAGATGGGGGAAAAAAACGATCCGCCAAAGCCCCCCTGAAACCATCACTATCCCATCTGTCTGTGTTATTAACAAAGACTTGTCTGAAGGCTGAGTGATGTTAACAAGGCATCTCTGCTCGTTTGCACTATACGAAGGTGCAGAAAGCCATAAAGTTAATACATTGCTAAACATTTACCAGACAATAACAACAAAAGGTGGTGAGAAATCCAAGAGGATCCACTACCAGCGTTTATTTCAAGGATACAACTGCAGGCCATGAAATCCAAAGAGGAGACAATTTTTTCTCTTGTCCCATCAGCAAGTCAAACCTCATAAAATTCTTGCTTAAAAGACAGTGCTCCCGTGTGTGTAAATCACAAAGGTAAAGCACATAACTTCTCTATTCAACTGTGATCCTCTCCTTCTTCCTAACCTGAGACTGCCGCAAGAAAATGGAACTGCTCAAAGTACCATTAAAGAAGGAAGATGTGTATTATACTGCATGCTCAGATGATGGGTAAGATCCAGCAGTAACACAGATCTTGTCTAATGCATGAGAACAGCAGAAAACAGACACAAAGCATCATTCACTGACAGTATTATAATAGTGTGCTCCCCCGGGACTGAGGCATGCAGAGTACTGATTGGTCTTTTTGGGATGCAGTGCTGTTAGTGCGGTTTTTTTCAGACAAAAGAAAACTGGGAGCCCTAGAATTCATGCAAAGAAAATGCCATTATCAATATAACTTTTCAGTGTTTGGACAACCCTGGGAGCTTTCATCAGGCTTCTTTCAGAAATTACAAGAATTCACATGCCAACTGGTTGTCCCTAAATGTGCAACAACTGATGCCATTATCAACCCTTCTCTGCCAAAAGGGATGAAATCAACTCCAGCCAGCTTCCCCCATGCAAAGATTGCTTATTCCAGCATGAAGTGCATGCAAACTATTAAGTAGGAATTTGGAGATGATTCCGGCAACGTGAACACACTCTGCTGGATCCAACAAGTTATGGCTGGACAACTGATGCCAAAGGGAATTTGGACATTCAGTGGATGCCTGAATCATCATCACCCAAAACTGTCTTGAAGCTTACGAGTTACAGATGTGTAATGTCCATTTCTGCCAAACTGATGAATGCTTATGTATTAGTAATGGATTCAAATGCACAAAGATATGCAAGTTCCAAGCCATACTAAGTGACTGATGGTGGAAAGGAACAGAGTTTGCAACATCACTCCAGTGAAGATTTGGCAGAGAAAGATGAAAAAAAGAATAGTCATGTTATCTGAAATACCACTTTCAAGAAGTGTAGTGTTATACAAGACCTGTGAAATAAATATCTGACATGATTCCACAGGGGGAAAATATGTTTATTGATGGTATATTTAAACTTACCAGTTCCCTACTTGTGTTCAGAGTCTCTTTCATACCCACAAATCAGGTAAATCAGATAAAGTGAGGATCATCATCAAAAACCTGCTTAGCAGCACTTAACTACACCACTGAGAAAGTTATCACAAACAAAGTCTAGAGGCTGTAAGGAGCTTCATAAGAATTTTGACCACAGGAACCATCAGCAAGAGGAACGTCTGACCTGAGCTCACCAGCTGTTGGCTGGACTTGTACTTTGTAAGATCTCCTCAAGTGGGAGATGACCCAGCTGCTAAAAATGGGCAAACTGTCCTTACTAAATGGGAAAGCAGACTTCAGTGGAGACAATAAGCCAGCACTAGCACAAAAAAAAGTGGTTGTGCTCTCTCTCTCTGCCCTGGCTGCTCAGTTCCATCCTTGGGGGTACCCTGGCTATCTACTGACACAAGGATTTGTGAGGTCGTGCAGTGGACTGGACTGGGGACAATGGGTCCAGCTACATCCCCTCCCCGCCCCCCCAAACTCTGAAGTGATCTGGAAAGGTTGTTTCCAGCTGAATCTGCTCCAGTTCACCATTAGGCTGCAAAAAGAGCATGGTAAAAGGAAGGGAATAGTACAAGGGCAAGAACAAGCGGCAAGAAGCAGAGGAAGTGTGGAATTGCTGCCTTTATCATCACTGGCAGCTTATGCTGGCTTAAAGTATTTGTCTGACTACAACTCTGAGATCTTCCAAATTGCATCTCATTTCAGCTTACATATTACCACTCCATAACCCTGCCATCACTGCCTGAAGCTGGTCAAAACACTGCAAGGGAAGTTTTCTGGAAAAGAGGGTTTCTTTTTCAAAAACTAAACTCAAGCCTTTCTTTGGGTGTGAAAAGGACTGAATACCTGAAAACTACTCCTGCCCATTTAGATCCAAACGATCCCTTACCCCTAAATATGTCTTGCCTCATTGCCTTTGACAAGCACTACTTCCCAATTACCAAGCACCAAAAGTCTAAATCGGAGAACATCCTAGCGGGAAGACAACTGAAGAGACTGAGAAGGAAAACCCAGAATAAACTTGCAAAAGCCCAAACTGGGTAAATCGATCGTATTCAGAGACAATTTCACCCTGCTGGTTGATTAACCCAGCTTCAGCACCCCTCTCCCGAGCTACGGAGGCGATAACCATTCCCCATTCCCCTCTTTTCTTGCAGGCCATGCACAGTGTGTTGTCCAGGGCTGACAGTGGGCAAAACCTGTGCAGGTCTCTTGCCGCCAGCAGGAAAAGCAAGCAGTCTTCACACAGCTCTAGATCCCTCATTTCTGCTCACCAATGGTATCAATAACAAGTGCAGCTTCAAAGCTTTAGGCCAGGATTTTAAAAGAAATGTTTTTCTGTCCATTAGCCCCCATCCCCAGGATGCTTTGATTTTTTACATTGCTCTGAAAAAAAATTCAAACATTTATCTTATCCTTTTCATTTTGTTCATTTGGGCTCAACTTCTTAGTTTCAATTCACTTGATATTGAAGTGAATTGACTTTTGATATTAAAATATTTTAAACACATGATACTAAATATTTAATTTTAAAACTTACCATAATCTGCCATATTTTATCACAAATTAGTATGCATTTTAGCAGCGCATTTTTGTGTATTTTAATACAAAAAGCATAAAGAAACTGACATGACTGAAATAAGAATGTCAGCCTTATCGAAATAAAAATATTCAACCAATCTGAAGGAATAAGAAGTGCCATACCTCTTCCATGACCAATGCAAACACTTCTGCCTTCCACACTGATTCTGAAAATAGGTTTGCCTTCCACACTGATTCTGAAAATAGGCCCCCATAATATTCACCTCCCGCGTACTTCCCACCCCTAACAGCACTGACTAGGGAGGGGCTGCGGTGGCTCCCCCAGACCCATGTTTGCCGACCCAGCGGTACGGCCGGCACTGCTGATCCTTTGGCCAAAGCCCGCAGCCCCCAGTGCTCTCCCTGAGCTGCAGCTCACTAGTAACAACTTTACTTGCCCTGTTTTGCAAAGTTGATTGTCGGGCCAAAATCTTTACATTCGGCACCAGACCTCTGGCATCCGCATGCTCATTCACTTTACCTGAATCCAAAGTTTCTTTGAGATTGGGTTTTTTTGACATGTGAAACAAACTCAGGCCAATTCAGATGATCATAGAATCATAAAATGTTTTGGGTTGGAAGGGACCCCTAGAGGTCATCTAGTCCAACCCCCAATGATGATGTTAACCTTCCCAGTGATGAAAGAGGTCTCATTTCAACCTCACGACTCAAACCCACCTTTACTGTAAAATAGCCTATGAGGCCGTCTGAAAAACTCCTGGAGCTCCGAGAGTCATTC
>NW_009260484.1:4019443-4040117 GCF_000687185.1 Egretta garzetta
AACAAGAAGTTCCTACTCGAGGGAGGGGGGCAGGTAATGCAGTTCCCTCCTCCTCCTCCCCAGCCGATCCTCCCCTGGACGGGAGCGCATGCGGAAGGTTTTATGAAAGTGACATATGTCTAATTGGCTGAAAGGTAATATTCAAAGGCCCGCCGCTCCACTCTGAGCTCAGGGACTGCAGCTGGCCGGGTGTTAAATCAGTTAACAGTTGGGCCCATTACTGCGCTGCACCACTGCTGCTGCTGTTACCGGGGCCGCTGCCCGGTTTGGCTCATTGAGCTCCCCAGTCAATGGAGAAGGCATCTCTATTGTGCACCTCAAAGCATGCTCACAGCCCCTGAAAGAGAAACAGGCCCCAAACTACTGGGGCAGATCGTATGACAGGATTACTTGCTTGTTGTTCCTCTTTCTTTCTTTTTTTTTTTTCTTCTTTAAAGGGCTTCTATTGGACTACAGGAAGGAATTACGTGAGGGGGAGACCGTATTACATAGTGACAGCTGGAAAACTGGGGATTGCAGACTCATAACAGAGCTGGGTTCCTTCTGTGCCTGCTGGACACCTACCTAAGGCATCTTTTAATTAATTTGTGAGGAGAGTGATCTCCAGAAGCCGGGCAGCGCAGAGCAAATCCTTGCGCAACTGATGTTAGCGGCAGCCCACCCCCTGCGCTGGGGCGAGGACAGGGTTTTCCCACAAAAGCGCACGCAACGGCCCCGCTTCACAAACTTTAGAGCACAGCAGCGCGAGCAAGTATTTATTGTCCTTACAGGATCCAGCCAGCCAGACTCAGAAATGTGTTAAAGCGGTGATTAAGCAGAGCTCTGAATGCCTAACGCTCCAGCCGCAGCAGAAATTAGGTTCTTGGCTGGTAAAAATCAGTGTTTCTCTAATGGCGTCAACAGAATTCAACCGGCTGAGGAACTTCCCTAAGCAGCCCAACAATGCCTCTGTAACTAATTCCAATACCCCTGTGTGAGCAACATCAAACAGGCAATTTATATCCACCCCTCTGCTTTTTGCAAGCCAAGGCTACATCTACACATCTCAGAAGCTTGTGTAGGTGCTTGCAAATATCTACAGTTTGCCTTCCAGTGCTGCAGACAGGCACAGCACCAGGGATCCCCACCAGCACTTAAGGTGAGGACAGTAACTGTTACATAGCTACCCATGAAGGCAGCAAGGGCATCGCTGATCTGGAATGTCCACACGACCCTTAGCTGCTGCACTCTGCGCAGACATTCCAGATTTCTGGTGAAGTACAGGCATATGCCTCATCTCACCTTGTTAGTAGCATTTCAAAGCTTTGAAGCTCTTTACTTCACCACTCTCACTGTTCAAATACCACTCAGCAAAGCCACGCTGTAATCTATCTTCTCAACCATGTGTAGGAATCAGTGCAACCATTTAATCCAAGTCTAAAAACTGCACAAAACATGCAGCCTTGTCCTGCATAAAAATAGCACTTTCAGTCGGGAACTGCACATCCTGCTGGAGGCTGGGCAGATGGCGGCTCATGCTACCAGTTTTCCTTCACGGTTTTTGATTGAGGGAAAATCAAGCTGTCAAATCTTAAAGCAAAGTGTTAAATTCTGTGTTGTTTTGATTCAAAATGCAGAGTAGCCCAGGCCTGTAAAGCCAGCAAAACACCCAAGCTCTATGACATGCTTGGAGAGGAGAAAAGATTGGCCCGATTTTTGTCTACATACTGGCACATTTGCACCATTCTGGCAACAAACAAGGACACCAAAGTGGATTTAAAAGCAGGCTGGCACCAAACGAGTTGCCGTAAGAGAGGGGATAAACTTAGACTGCTCAGGCTCCATTGTGGTAATTGTGATAAACTGCAGATAAATGATTTTATCGTAACCGTGATAAGGGCAAGGTAAGAGACCCAGCTTGCCACTTGGCAAAAGCACAACCTCACACGTGCCACAGAATAGGACCCAACGCTCAGGCACTCACCACAAAGCAGATGAGGCAATGTAAATCCCCACCCTTGCTGGCCTTGTGGTAATTTGTTCATTTACTCAGCCCCAGGGAGAATAAAACCGGCCTGTTGTGCCAGAACATCCTGAAATAGCAACATATGCTGAAGTTGTATGTTATTATTATCACCTAGGATTATGTCAGTACGTATCGTATCTTATCCGGCTCTACCACACACGTCATGTAGTCTCTGAGCACACAGCATTATTGTGCTGTTCAGTCATTTAATTAAAACAATAACTGATGTATAGGGTGAAAAATAAAGAGCCCTTTTTCTGAAGGGCTTACGACTTACCCTTATGAAAAGATGGTATAGATATCCGACAGGATGCATTAAAAAATGGGAAGAGGATTTTTGTGCTAGGAAGAGAAGAAAAGAGAGTTTTAGAAACATGAGAAGCAAGGGGAGCTGGTTAGAAAGGCCAGCCAGAATACGACTGACCGGCCAAGCTACAGGTACGATTGACATATGACTGTGGTAGGAGACAGAAAGTATAGGCTGGAGGAGAGAAAGGCTAAAAAGTTTGCTTTTGCTACGTAGGGACTGAAAAGGGATACCATATCTGAAAAAAAGGTTTTGGGAAATAAGGAAAGAGGCAAGGCTGGACAGAAGGGAAGGGAGAGAAATGGAAGGACGATGGGCGAGTCTTCGTCCCTGAGGCTGGGGCTGGGAGATTGCATAAATGACTGCTGTCAGCCAGGGGCCAAAACCCGAGGGTCAGCAGGGAAAATACTGAGGAATACCAACACTGAAAAGGAGAGATCAAGACATTTCACAGCTTCAGAGCATTTAACACTACCGAGCATCCAGACTTTCCGCATCCTAAAGGCTGTCAATTTTTACCCTGGCTATCGTGGTCAGCTTCACCAACAAAGATCATTTATCAGACGCTGCTCTATTCCCTTCACATGTAAGGTGGAAAGAACTACAGGACACCGTCTACTCGGCTCTCCTGTCTGGTATGCAGCTCCTGTTGGCACCAGGGCTGAGCTGGGGCTCTTGGTGTGTAACGAAGGGCAATATGGTCTACTGATCTCAGCAGGCGAGGGCCGGGAGGTGGACATGCCGCGCTTCTCGTGCCAGCTCTCACACTTTGCTTCTCCCTCTTTAAAATGGGAATACCACCTGCCAGCCCCACAGGCTTGTCATGAGGATTGATTAACGCTGGTAGACATTTTTTAAGAGAGGGGGGGAAAGCTCACCAGACAGAGCTGCAAAAAGGCTGCATGTGGGCAAACAGTTTTGTTATCACTGCTTCAGCTTAACATCGTTTTCACTCCACAAAGCGAGGCCTACACCATAAAGGAATGGTTATGTTTGGATTCAGTTATGTCTGAAAGGTTTGTGGCTGTCAGGCACAGCTACACCACACAGCAATTACAGAATGAGCGGCTCTTAACCAAGGGCAAAGTTGCCCACCTCTTGCCTTTTGCTTGTCTCCAAAAATCCCTCTGTAGCCTTGCAAGTCTTCAGGGCTACGGGTGGTTCTGCACGATGCCAGTCACAGTCGCATCACACACACAAACTCTCTCAGCAGCACCAGACGTGCTCCCTCGACCCTGGGCTCCCATCGGGAAGCCTGCCTGCCCCTACGTCCGAGCCTGCAAAGCCAGCAATTTACCGCCGGCACGTCAGCTCTGCCGCAGCCTTTTTTACATTTGCCCTAAACCAGTCCTAACTTGCATTTTGCCTGCGCTCCCGCCGCCAGTCGAGGGGAAAGGCAGGGATGGGGTAACCCGTACTGCGGCGGGGCTGCCATTCCAGAGCACAGATAAAAGCGAAACCTGAGCGGAAAATGTTTGCGGTGCCACTGGCAATCAAGGGCCGGGTTGTCCCAGCAACGGGAACACTTCATCAGCTCAGCTAACAGATGGCCAGTGAGCAACAGGCAGCATATGTTCCAATAAGCACTGACATCAGCACAGATGGAGGGTGGGCAGGAGGCTGGCCCTGAAACATAACCTGACATTTCCTTCTCATTTGGTGCTGCATTGTTATAACTCACACAGGAAGATTAGCAGGGAAAAGTGAATAGCATTAGGGAATCTGCTCAGGAACCGATTACTAACACTTCACTGCAGTTTTAGATTTTTACTTAACCAGAGTGCAACATTGTTAACAACATTCAGGGGCAGAAAAGGAAAATGCAGTGGGTTTTAATGATGGGGCTTTATTTTCATCACAGGCAGGTTTTCCCAAGAACACTAATTAACAGATTGCCACCTTCTAGGACTCTAGATCTCCAGTTCCACTGATTTCTACAGCTTTTTCTTTTACTCCTTCCATCCCTCCCCCAACAGAATGCACCCAAATACCCCACAGGATTAAATAAAGCCCCACAACACACTGTCACAAAGGGTATAACTTTCCTCAGCCCGCAAATAAACTTTAATGGTTGCTACAAAAGACAGAAAAACAGCCACAGAAGGAAAAGAAAAAAGAAAAAAAATCAAGCATATATCCCTGCTGATGAGCATTCAATAAAAGCTAGGGATCAAAGGAGACTATAGTCCTTGGAAATCAATAGCAGATTGATCTGGGACACGGGGAATCAGTATGCAAACAG
Source organism: Egretta garzetta (assembly GCF_000687185.1). NCBI lineage: Eukaryota > Metazoa > Chordata > Aves > Pelecaniformes > Ardeidae > Egretta > Egretta garzetta. The sequence goes on from NW_009260484.1 coordinate 4,023,998, forward strand.
GTTACACGCAAGTTGTATGTTTATAGACTTGCATCGAGGATGCTGGGAAAGCATGCTGGACACCTCCAAAATGCCTCTTTGTGACAGACAGCACGACGTCAAGTGGATGCATCCAAATGATGTAAGCATGCAGCTGTATCACAGGCAAATATTGAAGAAATGCAGTATGTGCAGCAACAACCTGCTGTTACCTCATGAGATACCTTTAGAAGTCTTTCCCTCCGCTAATGCGTGGGAAAGTTTAGCAGGCACCTCCCTTCAATGCTAATGGGACTCATACGTACATCCATCTCTGGTGTCAGCAGAAGGACAGACCCTCCAGTGAAGCCAGTCTACAGTCCTGGGGGACTGCCAAGCTGTTTTGGGGATGGCAAACCCTTCCATCTCTGTTCCTTGTGTCTTTCTTTGGAGGGCATGAATTTGATCAGAGGTTTGCAGCCTGGATAACCTCCTGTACCTCCCCCTATTTATTCACATGGTTTCTTCTCTGAAGCTTTACCCAGCTACTATGCGGTCCTACAGGCCATTCACATAAGGATCTCCTGCCCTTCCACAAGCCATAATTTCTCTGAGAGGTGAATGTCATCAGCCCTCTTTTAGCAAAAAGCAGCACAGGGAGTCAATTGCCAATATTTTCAAGTGGCTTCTAGTTTTGTACACCTCGGTACCTGGCCTCAGCATTACAGGGTTATTAGGGGTAATACTCCACACATTTGGTGGCCAACCACTACAGCAATCAGTGCCCAGTGGATCTAAGCTTCACAGAGACTTCTAAAGATGGCAGGCTGTGCTCCAGCAGATGACAGTGGGTCTCACAAAATATTGGTATATCTTGACCAAGGTCACAGAGTTAGTAAATGACAGGTCAAGGAAGGCATAGGGGAATTAATCAGGTTTCCTAACTCTGTCCCATATCCTACCGATTAGACAAAATCCTCTTAGCGCAGACCAAATTAGCTACTCATCAACTCTGAAAACATGTGTTCAATGAGAACTCCCTAACACACAAGGTATGTCAATGAGCGGACAGACAATCACACACAAACTGCAGATCTCTGCACGAGTAGCAAGGCAGCCCAAAGCACGTGCTCTTGCTGCTAACTTCCAGAGGCAAGCACTGTAACTCTAGCAGAGCCATTTAAGAACACTTCTAACCTTAAAAGACCGAGTAGCTGAACCATTTTTGATTCATTTCAGGCACAAGGATACCAGACTGCTGAGAGGTGCCCATTTCCTGCTCTGGGCTGCTTTATACTTTATGCCATCGATGACTTTTAGTGCATCAAAAAGGCAACCTGCAGGGCTGGGATTGTGCTGTTGGAGGCCCACCTCTTTCAGTGTTGTTTGGGGGAGCTTCTTCCAGGCATAGGGGATGTTTTGTTCCTTTCCTCCACCACGCGTAAATAAAGCTTGTACATACTTACTGGTTTGGTGCAGCCTCACTGTCCCAATTACACCAAACACTCTGTATTTCAGACATCACCATTTAGTTCTTTGGCAAATCTTCACCGAGGTTAAAGCAGCACAGATCCTTTATGATTAATGGTCTTCTCACATGGAAGTTGAAGATGGTCAAAGATACACAAAGTCAAAATGAAAAATTCAAAGCATGTTTTTTAATTGCAGCAATAATGCTGACTGTTTACAAAACAACTGCAGGGTGAGCACCTACAGCCAGTATCTGCCAGTTAAGGACATTTGGAATGACTTTTAACAAATGCAGCCTTTCAGGACCCAGAAGGATTGGTCTGATTTTGTATAATGTGCTCTTTATCACAAAAAATACCCTCTGTATCTCTATTTGCACTGCATATGTTCCAAAATATGAGGCAAGTAGAGTATTGGGATTAGTTATCCAAGATGACAGGCACTGAACGAGACATTTCTCCCCATGTATGTATCTGTATGTGACAGTCTGGACAGAGGTAATTTCTCCACTAAATCCAGCAGCCTAAGGCTGTTAACATTGCCTAAGCCTCCAGAAGATTCCTGCCTCCATGTGCATCCATTAAAAAATTAACCTGGCCAAGGTACCTGAGCACTCCCTTCCAGTGATTCCCTCAGTTCTCCGGAGCAGTACAGATAAGGGCTTGGACAGGCAGCTAATCTGAGCAAGGAACAGAAGGAGAGGAGATTGCTTCCACCCCTCCTGCAGTCCCCCATTTCCTGATCCTCAGAATAAGGAGGACAACCATGTTTATTGAAATAAAGGTTGTAGCTCTCTCCTGTTCACTGCCTTCATTCCTACTCGCTGCAGCCATCATTCACAATGTAAGGCACCCACTCGTCAAAGGTTAATCTATATTGCTGATGACACTAGTGGCGAGATGGACATGTCAGAAAGGAGAGACATCTTACAGAAAGTCCTGGACAGGCTGGAAGAACAGGCTAGCAAGAACAGTAGGAAGTTTAACAAAGACAAGAGGAAAGTCCTGCACCTGGGATAACATAACCAGGCTAGGATCCGTGTGGCTGGGGCACAGCCTTGCTGAAAGGGAGTTGGGGGTCCTGGTGGACAACAAGCTGAACAGGAGTCAGCATGCCGCTGCAGCAACAAAGGCAAATCGGATCCTGGGCTGCATCCGCAGGTGCGTTGCTAGCAGAGATAGAGACACGATCATCCCGCTCTGCTCAGCACTTGTCAGGCCACACCTGGAGTACTGTGTCCAGTTCTGGTCCCCATAGTTCAAGAAAGGCACTGGCAGACTGGAGAGGGTCTAAAGGAGGCTATGAAGATCATCAAAGGGCTGGAGAACCTGCACTATGAGGAAAGACTGAAGGAGTTGGGTCTTTTCCACCTGGAGAAGGCACAGGGGGGACCTTATCACAGTATTCCAGTACTTAAAGGGCAGCTACAAAGAGGATGGAAGCTCTCTCTTCACAAGGAGCCACATGGAGAAGACAAGGAGCAATGGGTACAAGTTCCACCTCAATATAAGAAAGAAATTCTTTACAGTGAAAACAATCATCCACTGGAAAACCTCCCCAGGAACGTGGTAGGGTCGTCATCACTGGAGGTTTTCAAGATGTGGTCGGACAGGGTGCTAAATAATCTTACCTAGGCTCCCTTTCCCATGAAAGGTTGGGCCAGATGATCTTTCAAGGCCCCTTCCAACCTGGGCTGTTCTATGATTCTGTATCTCCCACTGCTTTAAAAAAAAAAAAAAAAAAAAAAAAAAAAAAAAAAAAGTTTTACAAAATGCCTTTGGGAAGAGATGTTGGGTTCACCTTAATGTGGAGCAAGTCCTTCCACTAAAGGGAAGGTCTTGTGTTCCCTTACCTGCTCCCAGCTACCAATTTCTGCCCCTCCTTTGTGCTGGCACTAGATTTTGTGCAGCCACAGCAGACGGATCGAGTAACTGATCAAAACCTAGATTTATTTTCAGTTTCTTGAGCAGGTTAGCTTTCAGTCAAGCCAACTCCCTGCCTTTGTAAACAAGGTGCGAGCAAAGCGAGTCTGCAGACAGTAGTTTTCAATTTGCTATAAAGCGGTCCACTGGAAATTTTCAGGACAGATGACAGTAATACCAGCTGACTTCAACTTCTGTAGACACTTAGCCACAAAGGTGTCCAAGAATTGAGTGGGAGACACTGGGCAATGTGGGTCTTGTCTTGAATTTTAACCATGGAAGCTGCAAAGTACTAGCACAGGCAGGACCTACAGCAGATGTGCTATACCTACAAGTACAATCTCCGACAGGGCAGAGAAATGAAACAAAGGCATTAAAAGTCGGTTCACTGGGGGTTTCCTGAACATTTGCCTTTGACACAGAGAGCAGGGGGCATAAAATACAGAAGAATCCTCACTGAGAGCAGAAGAGCAGATCCTGGAGCCTATGAAAGAGCACAGCAAATGGTTTAGTTGCTTTGCCCCACGTCCCCATCAGTACGAGGGCTTCAGCGACATGTTACAGCATTGCAAACAGAGACACCCCAGCAAAATTTGCTCTGAGGAAGCATAAACAGAGCAGTTCTAACGAGGCTCGTGCAATGTTAGGAGCATATTTGTGCAGGGACTTGCAGTGTTTTACAAGCAATTGCAGGTGCCTGATCTTAATGCTAGCAACCGCTTCTTTTTGTCTGTACTGTAGCCAGGACTTGTGAGCGTGAGAGAGATTGAATGCTTTGTAATGAAGGTATATTGTAACATTTCTCTCCAGGTGGCACTTTGTTAACAACAATTAGATCCTGATTGATCTTTGAAGGGCTAATTCTTATGTGGTTTGCAAGGGTCCTACAAGGAGCAAGTGTTGAGTGGGGGCACTTTAAAAGTATTAGTGAGAAAAAAAAGAAGAATAGTGCCATAAGAAATTTGCAATACAATGCCCAAGCCTCCTTTGCACCCCATAGTAATTTGTTCTTATTCCTGTTATTATCCCCTCGGGCACTAATGGTCACTTTATTAATTAGTTGAAAATTGCATTCTAGGTCAAATGGCAGCTTTTTTCCCTCCCATTGTTGCAAATTGCTAGTGGTATGGCCCAGTAAATGGCAGTGTTACTGCAAAATGGGAAAGATCCTTTGCTTTTCAACATAAAGCCCATGGACCAGCTGCACTTTCCATGACATTTCTAAGCAGAGCATTTCCCCAGGCCTGCTTTTAAGCAGTTAGAAATTAAACAGAACTCACTGTCATTGTTAAGATTTCTAATCATAGGCTGTTACTGTATTTGTTCTCACTCTCCTCGCTTAGCCCCATTTTTCAGGAAAGTAGGCAGTGTGTTTAGGTGCCTTCGTTTCTGGTGCTCTAATGGGAATACTTTAGAGACGTGTGCTTTAGCAGAAGAGGACAGAGGCAATTTATGAGAAATAAGGTCCTGTCTGTGGCATCTGAAGCTTGAGGCTCAAAAAGTACAAATAGCTCATGAAAATATTTGCTGGCTACTGAATGTAGAAAGAGAGCAAACCACAGACTCGGAAAACAAAACGGGAAATTACAGATTTTGTGAAAGTTTTTCGTAAAGAAAACTCCTACTGAGGACAATAGATGTTTAGCCTTTAAACCAGAGGATCAGCCCACCACGAGTGAACATCAAAGCAGTCTATTTTCCATTAACTACTCTCTGCAGCCTACTGTGCTGGATGCAATCTGTCATGCGAGTTTGTAGTCCAGCAGTCAGGAAAGCTACCAGAAGTGAGAAGGCCTGGGCTAATTTCCCAGCAGTGTCAGCCTAACACATCTAAAAGGGTGCAGTTAATCTGAAGGCAGTTGCACAAGCCACCCAAGACAAAACATAGCCCTTAATTTCTATTTTTCAAGCAATTCTGTCCTCATATCCTTTTAATCTTCTTCTGTAAAGTTAAACTGATTTATCTCCTTTTCTGGTGGGCCCAATTTGAAACCAACAGAATTCAGGGGGAAAACCCCCTCCCTCCGGCCCTTCAGAGATTTAACTGAAGCCATAAAAAGAGGAAACTTTTTGTATGGGAGAAAAATCCTACAGTCTCTTACAGCAACTTCACACATGCTACCCTCACATACCTAGAAGTACAACTGTTTTGGGGTTGAAACTATTCCCTCTTGAAGGACAGATCATATCCAGCACAAGAAAAGGCAAATAAATGCTTCTTATCCTCCAGCAGGCAAGACACTCATCCTCTCAAAACCGAAACGCTGCGGGCTGGCACCAGCTGTAGCCCCTAGCCAGCGTTGCATGGGGCAGTGAGCAACCCCCCGCATCACTGCACCCCTGGAGCACAAGCAACAGAAGAGAAGCTTCTCCCCCCATCCTAATTTCTAAACCAACAAGCTATCAGCCTTGCTAGGTCGGGCTCTCTCTACAGACAGATGGGGGCGTTTCTCAGGGAGAGGGAAGGTGGATTGATTAAGCAGTAACACGTTAGTGTAAACAAATGCACAATGACCAATTTGGGATTTCTTTCCTACTCCCAACAAGTAGGTGTTAGGACACACAAACTGGCTCCTTTTAGCACTTAATATATTTTTTTTCTTTGATGCTGTTTTTTAATTTGCTTGGAGCAAAAGTTTCTTACAGCACTACTTGCTGCCAAGAATTAATCCAGTAATCAGTAATGCAAAGAAGTAAAAGAATTCCTTCCTCAAAATAAAAGGAGGATGAATTTGCAGGTTATTAATTACTTCTTTTATTCAGCCACTTCAGGAAATCATTCAAAATGTAACCTGTATGTAAAGCAGAAACCACAATCGCTGTCTAGACTTGCAGAGGCATTACACACAGTTGCAAAGTGAGCCTAGATATGCAGATAGTCAATTAAAAAAAAAAGGTAACTGTATGAAGTGTATTGCAACCATGATGGAAGTAAAGTATGCCCTAGGTTTCTGAATTGTTTTTAAAACCTGGAACTTTTGCTCTAGATGCACTAGCCACCTTCTTAATACTTTGCTGCTGTGCATCAACTGTGTAGCTGCTCTCCCTCTTTTGTTAGGAAATGTGATGTTGCTAGTAGATTTTTTTGAACCTCTCCTATATGCTCCTTTGTGGAGTCTCTCCTCTGCATAGGGAAGGTGGAGTAGAAACTACGTCACACCTACAGAACAAAGGCTTTGTTAAAGAGAGAAGAATTGCAATTTGCCCAAAGATGGTTAAGATTCCGAGTCAGCCTTATCACCGTATTTAAATGCAGTGATGTTTCGTATGTGTATTACATGACAAGAGGTCTAGCTTTATCACCAGCATGCCTCAAACCTGGATAAACTTTACTCAAATTGAAAACCCTCCAGCAGAATGTAGATCAAAAGACTAAAGGATCTGATGGGTAATTAAACCAGAGGGTGAAGCTGATTATCAAAAGGCAGCACATTATACACTTACATCCTTTCAAATGAGCTGCATTGTCTTCACAAATGAAAACTAAAGTATTGTCAGAAAGTAAACACAGATCCTGCTGCGCCTCTGCTATTAACAAACCAACCAACCCTTGACTAAAATAAAGCTGGATCTGATAAAGCTAACTCTGAATGGTTACCTTGACTTAAATTTTCTAAATGCCATAAACATGCAAGTTTCTCATCACTTTTCTAAAAATAATGATTGCTTTCACTGAACAATGACTTTCTGAGCTACCTACAGCATATTTAGAAATCACACAGAGATCAGAACAGCTCTTAAAGTAGTTTTTCTTTTTAGTAAGAGTCCAAAGGCCAGCTGCATACTTGGCTACCTAATTTTTGAGACAGGGGGCACCATTTTCTATTAAAAAGCCTTCAGTTATCAAGGATTTTCAGAGGGCTTATATCCAGGATTGGTTTCTATGCCTAGTATTTTTTGTGTTTTCTGGCATGAGAGAGATAATTAGCATTTCATATCAAAATTCATGCCTAGATTAAGTATATTAACAGATATATCGCTTCTTATCTGTGTGATCACTACTAATAATAGGTCATTCAATAAGTGATCTAATGATTGGAAAAATAAAAACAACACAAAGATAAGAGCCTAAAAATATTAAGTGTTGTATGCATCCCTCGTATTCTATGTTGCTTTCTTGTTTCCCTAGACTGTGTAATATTCAGGTTTGTGATTGTATCAAATTAGCAAATCAAGTCCTTCATCTCTGAAGGACTGGTGAGCAGTGGTTGCAGATACAATCAATGAGTAGAGCAGAGTCTTTTGGTGATGCTTATTGATGAAACACAATTTTGATATCAAATATGAACACCCAGTGCAGAATGCAACACTGTGTGATTGAAATTCTGCAGTCTCGGAGCAGTTCTTTGGCCTCAATTACATGTCTACCTCCCTATTTGTAATACATAGAGATATGGGAGACAGAACTTGAAATTACTACAGCTGAAGTCATGCCTGCAATCTGATTTCAAGCATGTTAGAGAGTTCGCAGTTGTGCACTACCATAACTCCCACTCGTGCAATGAGCAGCACCCAATACGAGATCATGGCCAGTACTTGGTTTTGATTCCTTACCCAAACAAACAAATATTCAGGACTGTAGGGTTGGGTCTTTTTAATATAATACATATTTTCCCAGTTGGCACACTCAAAACCAAACATTAGTCCTTACTTTTGTAGTGAGATTAAGTAACACATTTAGGCTGGCGAGTACTCGGAACACCCTGCCAGCTGCCCCTTTGTCTTTTACAGATGACTCTTCAACTCATCATGGGTTGTCTCAGCTACAGAGCCCCAAGAGAACTACATACTTCCAGGTGAAAAATCCTTGCCAAGACACTGTAAGTTAAACCTAACACCTAACATCCTACCTAGGACTTCAAAAGCAGTACAAGCCAGCAGAGCTCTAGGAGTATCAACTGAAGAACATATTCTTTAACAAATGAGCTTCCATGTTCTACACCAGCTTCACATTTGTGGTGTGCAATGTTGAAACACAGTGTACTCAATAGCCCGATTGTGGGAGAGAAAGGTCTGGATGTCAGCTGCAAGGTCTAGGAAAACAAGGAATGCAAGGTCATATAGAGATACACAAATGCACTTTGGTGGTTGTAGCTGTTTTCAGTTTTTCAAGATGTTTTCAGCAGCGAGGAATCCCACAGGCCATACCTATCACTTTGACACTGTTCAATTACTATGGCATACAGCCAAACTTTCTGGCCACCTGTGCTGTCAGGGCCTTAAAGCCTACTGTCATGGAGCAGCAAGGGTGGTCTGCTCCACAAGGGAAGGTGGGCCAGCAGCTGAGTGGCAACACAGGTAGGGCAGTGACCTCACTGGTGAGGCTGCAGTCCCACAGTACCTGAACAAGAGCAAAGCAGGTCTGATGATGGTAACCAGAGTCACGCAACACTCCTGTGGTGACGAGGGATGTCCCAGGTCATACCAGGAAGTCAAATCAGCAAGGCAAGGGCAGAATCAGCAGGGTGCCAGGCTGGACACAGGCATACCTGCAAAGTAGATTAGGCAAGGACCTGGACTTAAATGCAACTATTGAGCCAAGGGGCAGAGGCCTCCCATGAGACATTTCATAGCGCTCTCACTCGTCTTTCTCACACACCAGTTGGATCCAAGGTCACCCAGCTGCGGGCAGCCAAACCCCTCAGGGGCCAGGAGGAGAGCCTGGTAGAGCACTCAGGGTGCGGACAGCCATGTGATTGTCAGGCACCTCTGCACCTGGGACACTAGGAAACACTGGAGCTTGTATACTCACCATCACTGAGCCCTGTCCAGAGCAACCTCAGCAAGTCTGAATGACCTACATTCAGGAGCAACCTTACCAGGTCATCAAAATGTATCTAAGAGGGCAACCCCACCAGACTCACTCTCAAGCATGATGCGCCTATGTGGCACAAACAAGCGAAGGGTTCTGCTTATTTACTCGGCTGACCATGCTTCTGTATCACCAAAAGATACCCTTTTAGGCGGTGGCTCTGCATCACAGAGGAATCTCCCATCCACGTTCCCAGGGAAGAAGCACATCCTAGCCTGCCTCCCAGCTTAGCTGACAAGAGAGAGTCGATGTTTAAACATGAACATGTAAACTTTTGTTGTTCTTCCCCAACATTTAATTAAAGACTACCTTTGCAAAATAATACCATGTGTTTGATTATCCTTATAACTTTGTCCAGACAGCATGGCACAAAAAGATTTGTAGAGCTTTAGCACTGCTGTTCCCCTCTGCCTCAGCATGGCGCTTGCTAAGGTAGTAAAGCAATTAAAATTGTAGTTTCCTGTTTTATAAAACAGGCATGATCTATATGTTTTGATACTTAGACAGCACCATAAGATTAACTCAGTGTTTCAGTGTTTTCTGCAGTCCAGATTCAGATTCCCAGTGTGACGGCATCAGAAATGAGCAAAGTAAGGTAAGATGAAGGATATATAATAGATAAAAAGAGAAAAGTTCACAAATGTCTTCCCATCAGTCACTCTTTCTCTCACAATGACCATGCCATGATTTCCACTGAGTAACAGTTGACTAAGTTATTGATAGTAATGAATGTTCTCTGAATCCCCTTCCAGAAGGGGAATAAATAAAGCTAATAAATCAATCCACAATTTCAGTGAACGTTTGATGAAAGGCAGCTATCCAGTGCACAGGCTAGAGAAGACAAGTAAGCAATACAGCCAAGCAAGAAGTAAGAATGCTTTTCTTCACAAACCTAGGTTCCTTCACTTCAAATCCACATCTCTTTTTTCCTCTGCCCTGTACCCATTCAAAGTAACCCTGTAGTCCACATATTAAGGAAACCCTATTAGACTGGACTCTTTAAGGTCATGTTCTTGTATATGATTTCCTTCTACAGTCCATAAGCTTTATGGTACTCTCACCAATTTAAAGTTCAGTGAGTCAGGAAAGTAGCACCTCTGTGTTTCGACTTCATGATTCTGCTTTCACTCTATGATGCCTGGTAGGAAAAAAAACCTTTTGGGTTGGAGATAATAATAAGCAGCTTCTGCTTACGATTTAACATCAGGAGGAGAAAAAAACCTCACAGAGAAGCTAACAATTCTTCAGTAGTCAGGGTAATTATTACCAACAATTCATAACATACCACAGCTAGCACAGCAAAACTCCCACTCTTAACTGTATTTAACTTTGTTCATTGAGGTCAGCAGAAATCTTTTCTCATATCAAAGCCCAAAGGGGGAATTACCAACAAATTCTGGCACACAGTTACATTCTTTTCAAATACACTATTATACATCATAAGATTCCTGAAACTAGAGAACTTTCCATAAAACTCAGACCACATTATTCCAAAAGGTTTGGGGGGCAGGAGGAAGGGGGTGGGGGATGGGACAAAAAGAAAAAAGTAGTAATACAATTACTGGGTAAAAATTGTGTCTGTTCTAACTTTTAATAAAATTAGAAATCCTGTATCGCTGCCTATTTATGTATGCAGAGTATGAAAGAATATATTTATGGGGTTACAAACAGAAAAATACATTCAAGGAAATTATAGCATTGAGTTATGTATATCTGACAACACTATTCACTTTGACATAACGTGTACTAAAGAGGAACTAAGTTCCACTAACAGTTGACTCAAAGAAGTTACCTGCACAAGGCCTAAGAAACAACATTAACTGAACAATAATGGACCAACAGAGTTTAAATGGGTAATCATTGTACCATAAAAAAAAAGCACAAGTTGTACAATAGCTATCGTACTTCTTCTGAAAATAGATTTCAAAGTTAGAGCTAAATTTTAACTTGGGAATATAAAAATAATGCTTCTTCCTCATGTTAAACATGTCTAAAGACATTTAATTTCAAGTCTACTTATGTACTAGTCTAAAAATACACATATCTCCAAAGTAGAAACAAAGTCCGTGTGATGAAGAATAGGCCAGTGAAAATTAAGACATGAGATACCAGATCGCCCTACCTGTACTCTGTCCATTTACTTAGACCTCGTGGGACTACCCTATCAGTATGGAATGAAATCTTGGTGCCACTAATATCTGCAAAAGATGCACCAATGATATCAGCAGAGAAAAAAGTTTATTCTGTGTGCTTCAAACAACTGCCACTTAGGGAAAAAAAAAAAAAAAAAAAGAATGCATTCAAAGTGTCTGTTAGTTTCCTCTTGATTTAGAATTTCCTCCAAAATTATACTGGCCAGAGGCTCACACTGACACCTTTGCTTTGAGGCTAAAGACAGATATAAGGTCTGGCGTTAACCTTAAATGTTTCATAAATGACTCACTACACATGGAGGAGAATTCTAGGTATTCCAGAAGAGGAGTATACATTTGACTCAGCTCTGAAAGGCCCCCAAATAATAGGACACTAAAGCTGTAGCAGCTTTCTACATAGAAACTAATTTTACAACTTTCTGGAATGTTTTAGCTACCCTTTTCTCATTCTCTGAGGCTGAGGAACTATGAAAGTAAGCCACATGATAGAAAAGTAACATTTTTTAACCATGATATGGTTGTAAACACTTTAGAAGTACCCTTTTTTGGCTGAGACTGGGCACTTTCAGCCTCATATAGCATAACAGTTTAACAGAAGAGACATTGTATTTTTCACAACAGAAATAGATGAATTAATTATTTTTTACCAGCCTTTTCCAACACCTAGGACTGGCTTCTACCTTTTAGACATTATTTTTATAATGATCATTTTTCATAACTGTCTCAACAAGGTTTTTGTGAAGTGCTCCAAACAATACTATCTGGAACCTAAATTATACAATAACTGTTTTGCAACATTCCATAATTTACTTCTCTAAGCTATAGGCTAGAAAAAAAGTATAGAAAATAAAATGGAACTGAAAATGAGGCACAATAAATTTCTGATTAGAGCCTTCCCACCACCATTTTTGAAATACTGATGAAGTTTTTATGATCTTCAGCCTCCAGCATTTCGTACAAAAGTATCTTGTTCTCTTATTCATTTTCATCCACTTCCAGTAATAAGCAGGGTCACCTGCGTGATCTAAAAGACAAATAGTTGTAAGAAGCCAAATAAGACATATGAACATCAACACTGAAACAATTTTAGAAGTCACAGCCTGTTGCAGGATAAGATTTTGTGATCTGTATTATGCAGGTGATTAAACTCCCATAATGATGTGTTCTGGGTTTAGTGATCTATATATTAACTATCCACATTAGCACTTATGTTTTGAACCTTAAGTTCTGCAAGTCTTAATGCAAACATTAAGTTTTATAGTGTCTGCTACTCTCTGTTAGTATGGGTTAGGAGATAGTTTTCAGATGGAAATTTAATTTTCAAATGCTTATAAAAACAAATAATCCTGGCAGTAATACAATAAGAAGCCTAAGACGGAGATACAGTTTCTGTATCAGTAAAATTTTATTCAAAACAGAAAAGAAAAATAATCCAAAAGAGTGGATTTTCCAACACAATAAACATCAAGACCACAGTTCTCTGTGTGAATACAAAGTTTTGTCCATGTGCAACACCACTGACTTCACTGTTTGGAACAGTCATCATCAATAACTAAATATGCTCTTACGAAAATCTGCAAACTGTATCAAGTTTCAAAACTTGCTCTTAACAATTTGACTCTTTCTTTAGATATCCTCTTTTTCTGCTGCTCAGTCTTTTTTGAGAGCAGGAACAGGACATCAGGCTTTCATTTTTCTTTCAACATATACTTCCCATATGAGAAAAAAAGAGAGGCTATTATATAACTTTGGGTACTGAAAATGCTGAAGTACAAAACTAAAGATACTCTGATTCCAAAGCACATAAACAGATGAAAACCCATCAGTTCCACAAACATCCACTTGACCCACCCCAATTCAAAGATTTCTAGGAACCTAAGAAAAGCATGGAATTGTTGAAGATTATATAGATGGAGACAGTTTTCAACTAGGTTGAGATGCAGATCAGTAAAGAGATAAGCACTGTTCTAAGTGTGTCACCAACTTCCTATGCGACATACATAAGTGCTGTTGACACTTTTTTCCTCTAGTAAAATTTTTACAATTCATGATTTAAAATGGAATTTCTACATAGCTGCCTATTTTTTTTTTCCTGAAGACAGTAATTAAATAAAATACCTCTGATTATTTTTAACCAAATGGGTATGCAAATGGAAGACATAAGAAAGTTGTTTTAATCTCTAAAACAATTTCTTAAAATACATGACCTGGTCTCATAGCAAGCTTAGACCTAACATGACAAGTGACTAAGAAGCTGAATAGCCTCAGCTTTGACTGATTTCCTCCGCAGTCACATGGTTCAGTTAGTCTGTAAAGTTCATAAAAAGAGACTCTCATAGACAAAAATTATCCCAATGGTAACTATCCCATCATCTCAGTTTGCCACCTGTACACATGTACTCTTTACCGAGGAGGAAGGTGGAATCTTCTCCTCCGATCTGGATGTCCAGATTCATATTCTCTACCTGGAGGGAGTAGGAGAGGAATTAAATATTTTTAATTAACATTAAAGCAGGAAAACAAGAGCTTACTCAGATATCTGCAAGAAGAATTACATTTATACATATTTTGAAAAAAGAGCATGTCCTTTTCCGGTTGGTGTATAATTATGGCTAGTATTTTGAAATGTGGGAGGATAAAGTCCATGATGGCATTGCTCTTCTTAAAGCTCTTGGGCCACAGTAACTTTTAAATCTAGTCCAGTTAATGGGTTGCAATAGTGAATCATACAGGTCATACACTGTGGTTGGTAGATCAGACCGTGTGAATTCAGGAAAGGAAAATACACTATTGATAACCAGACATAAAATACATTGACTAATATTTTCATACTGGTTTAAATGTGGCTGTGAACAATACGGCTTTAGTTATAGAATCCTATATGCAAAGTAGTACTACAACTGTAAAGAAAATCTTTTTTTCAGTACCAAAGTTCTACCAAGTCCCACCTACATTGCAGTTCTATCAAAATCCTATTAATCAGAAACATGCTTGAACACAGATTATGCCACATGAGTGTGGAAGCCTTGATTAAATACCTAGCAAATGAAAAATCTGCTACAAACTCAGATCCTTCGGTACAGTTGTATTACATTCACCTATACGGTTTACAGGGTGCTAAGACTGAAGTGAATGTACCCTTTTGATGCAATTACATTCCATGAAGAAATGGGACTCTGGATAATTACCTTTTGTCTTGGACAAAAAGAGTTTCTCTTGAGTGAGACATACCTCCAACAATTTATTTTTTCCACATCTTTCCTTGATACTCATCTTTCCCTTCCCCTGAAAAACTGCTTTCAATTTTCCATAAAAGCTTTTCTCCAAGACCTTGTTTTTAAAGAAAAATAAAACTCTTTTGAGAAAGTCGTATTTTCTAAGTTGAATTATTTAAAAAGCAAAAGCTGCCCATTTCCCTTTTTCTCTTCTTTTCAAATAGAGAGATGGAATTAAAAAAAACAAAGAACATAATTTTCTTAGGCAGGATATAGTTGACCCCCAAATCAAAACACTTCTAAATGCAAGTATGAAATTGTCACAATGCTTCGCTATTTCCCCATCTCACTGTTTATGACCCTGGTGGTAGATGACTTGTAGCTGAAAGTATCATCCATTACTTCCAGCTCTCTGACAGCTCTTATTCAATAATGAATACCTCAACCCTCCCCTGGGTCCGTCATACACAGAGTTCTGATGTTTACCTTATCACCAGCAGAAATTCTATATCCTTGCCAATACCTTTCACTATTTCTAATTTATTAGGGCATCCCTGATTTCAAACATTCATGTAGCTGTTACAACCAGTCCCATAGACTCTCTCTCCCCTATCTCCTTCCCTTATCTTCAGCTCACTTTCAGACAGGTTTTGAAACACTAGTATGAGAATCACAACCCAAATCGATGAAATTTTAAAATATAGCTATAAAAGACAATGCATAGACAAGGTTAGACTTACTTTTTTATTTTCTTTTTTTGCTATCTTTTGTACATTGATTTAGATGTAGGTGGTAATTTGTATGCTATGACAAACAATCTCAGTGTTTACTGGTTGGACTGCTGAAGAGTGTGACAAAGACACATGACACTGAATAGTGATTTTCATAGTTCTTAGTGCTCAGTTTATTTTTACCTATTTGTAGAATGAGGTAACAATGTCATTCAAAACAAAGTATTAGTGGTCTTAACTGGTAATTAATGAAGTTTTGTCTACCAATAGGCTATATGGCATTTGGTGTGGTGTTTCAGCCACGAACCTAGAATCTGTAGTCATGCTTTATTACAGACATCTATGCTACCTCAGGCAAGACTTTTAAAGTCAAAGCACACAGATTACGAAGTGCTGCAATGCAAAGTTTTACATATTAATAGAGAAGCCTAACCTTAGCTTTAAATTAGACACATATAATCTGTTTAACAAGCATCAGAATGGACAGACACTCAGAATGGGATACACAAAAGTCAGCATGCTAAATGGGAAGACTTCTACATTAACAAACAAGAAACACTAAGGGAAAATCTACCTCCCTGTGAGGCTTAGATGTGCTGGTCTGAGTTACATGGATGCACTCTCCATTTCTGACACACAGCCAAGAAATTTATGAAGAGGACTTAAATAAATAAAATCAAACCAACCCAACCCCTCACTCTCAAAATACAGCTAGAGGATGAGATGTTAATTACAACAGATTGGTGGTTAGTATTCACCATAAAATGAGAGATGCCTAAGTTCAATTCTCATTCTGCCTGAGGGGATTCAAACCGTCATCTCAGTGAAATATCAGTGCTTCTTAGGTTTATGCTTTCTG
>NW_009260484.1:4040134-4052167 GCF_000687185.1 Egretta garzetta
CACTATTGAAGTTGAGACATTGTCATGGAATTCTTAAACACTAACTGATAAGAGAGAGCAAAGGCTGCCTAACCATTAGGTACACAGAAGATATGGGTCCTGTGGTTACTGTTCAATTACTTGTCAATGCATTTTATCCAATAACTTATATATATTATGCAACAGCAGGAGCCATAACAGTATACCATGGGAAGGTATATAAAGGATGGGATAGATAGGTATCAGTAATATTACTAGGAAGTTTTATCATGTAAGCGATCATGGAACATAAAATCACCACTTTTTTTTCTCTTTTTTTCTCTCTTTTTGGTGAGACGCACACATATAGCACAGGCAAGAACTACATAATGAAGCAACCCAAATACCTGTCTTAATATCAGCAAACTTAGGAAAAAGAAACTTTGTCAAAATGAGTCATCTTGGCAGATCAGTTTAAAAGGAGCTCTAAAACATTGCAGGGCTCTCTTGTAAGGATAGATATATTTTTCCAATAAATCTATTTCACTTATAACAGAGGCAATTTAACTGCATTTATGGGATCATGTTTTAAGAGCGTCCTGCGGGTAGTAAATAGGGCTAGTATAGAAGAAGCCAAGATGTTTTAATACTGCTACTGAAACACGTTTATAACACAGTTCAGCACAGTTACTGTGGAACATATTTTGTGGAATATATCTAGTTGTAAAATCTCTGGAGCTGACCCCTGAACAGCAGGTTTCTTGAGATGGTCACAGTAACAATGACCAGTTTTGGTTCTGCTCACGGTCAGCATACCACTCTATATTTTAGCTTTACATTTTACATACACGATCAAACCATCTTAGCTGTGAATCAAGTGGTAGTATCTCACTCTCAAGCATACAACTGTGGCAGCTGAAACACATTAAAGACTTTACTGTATGTATTTATTACTTATCCTCCCTAATCACATTGTCAATGTTCTTTGAAAACCACACCTGGAAACATAGAATAAATTTAGGCTCTACAGACTTCAAAAAATAACTGATCTTTCTTAGATACTTCTCTTCTTTTTGCTTATTTTCTTTAACCTACGTGCATATTCTGTAACGCAAAATAATGAGGAAGTAAAACTGCATTATGTCAGCTCGACAGTGTTCTCCACAGTGATGCTTTGTTGAAATGTCTGTTCTGTTGAAGAAGGGAGATTGGCGAGTGACTTAAGATTAATGCCAAGACAAGACAGGACTTGCAATTGTATGACTTAAGTAATGATCTGGAAGTGGAGACCCAGATCTAGAAAACCACTTAAGAATGTGTTTTACTTTATTCATGTGCTTAGGTGTTTTGTTGAAGTATGAACTAAGCTCTACAGCTAGAGACTTCAGACAGACATTTCTGTGCAGCTGTGCCAATTTTTTTTAGAACTATTACAATTTTAAACACAGCTCAGCTGAGACCAAGCATGGAAAGTTTAAATACCCCATGAAAGCTTTTTTCCCAGAACACTGAGTAAAAGATGACTCAGATTATAATGCCACACTCTACCTCACCTTGCAGAGTTAGTTTTTGTTAATGGTAGTACACAACTGTAACTGATACAAGTTTTGTTACTGACTGCTGTAGCCACGGGGTAGCTGCATACATAGAAATGCAAAATGTGTATAGACACAGAGCTATTACACTGTTGATAGTGACTATTCCAAATACACACACGTTTTTTACCTTGTGGCTGAGGATTTCTCCATAGGAACCCCCTCATCTGGTTATGATATGGAGGAACAAAAGAACTTCTGTGTGTTTGTTGGAACCTGGGATTAAATTCTCTTTGTTGTGTTCCTGAAAAACAGTATTTACTAAGCAACTCTGTATATAAGATTAAATTAAGAAAAAGAGAGACAGCATATTCTTTTTTGGGAAACAACATTTCTTAGTTTTATGCCAAAATACTTAGGCACAATTACAATTTTTCCAAACTAAAGTCAGCCTAATAAGCATGGTTCTTGTCCTCATTTCCATCTATGCACATCATGATTACAAGCTGTTAACAAGTGTATTTAGAAACCAGAACAAAATTTTATGACACAGATTTGGAGACTGCAGTCATTAAAACAAAACAGAAATCTCTGTCCAAATTGGAATCACAAATCATAATTAAAATGCTTAAGTACAGCTCTCAAGCAATAACAGATGCTAAAAAGGTCTGGTATCATAAATCACGAACAGATACCCTTAGTCTGAATGTCCAGCACCAGTATGGCATAGTACCATACTGGTGTCACATAATGCAGAGTACTGAACTAGCAGAAAATCATTGGCTGTTATAATTTGCTCAAGGAATTTTGAAGGGGTAGTTTTTATCCTCACAGACATTATAATTGATCAGCTATTAAGCAGGTAATAAAAGCATAATGCCAGCACAAACACTGAGATTCAGCGTGAACTATTTTGAAGCCTCAAAAGCCTCAACATTCAGGCTGATCTGTGAATGATGCTAAAAACCTTTTAGATGTTTTTTTTCCCTGAAAGTCAAGCAGATCAGGTGGGGAAAACAAATGTCTTTAGTAAACTGAGCCATAAAACTGGGGAAAAGTCAAAGCAAGGTTTTAGGCAAAAAAAGAGCTGTTCTCCAGATTGCCCAAAAGCTTTCTTATATTTGAACTATATCAGTCAGTCCAACAAGGAGTATTCTCTCTTCAATACTTTCAACTATCAACGTTAAAATAGCTCCCCTGAGGGAAAGGAAGAAAAAACTCTGAGTCATCTAATTCCTCCTATAAAAACAACTTTAGTGACTGAGTAAATAGCAGTAATGTTTCTGTCAGTGAATATTGTATTTACCGCATATATCTCACTAACTATGTAGCTAGATGGAAATATTATTCTGTCCAAACTTGGGTAATCAAATTAACATCAATTCCCAAAACCAGGATAAGTTTTCTTAGATCTCACCTTCAGTTTCTTGGAGAAAGACCTTATAATTTACTTAGCTTGGTGGGCTGCCTATGTAAATGCTGCTGCTGTTGAAGGATAACTGAGCTTATCCATATATTGACTTTAATCGAGAAAATTAACACAACACCAACCTGTGATAAATCCATTCCCTCTTGGTCTGCTCTGTATTGTTCTTTTCTTTGCCATGCAAGCCTTGCAAATGAAAGACTTCAGATTCTGGAAGGGTGTATACAAAGACTCCTGCAGACAATAGGGTTAAAAATCAACGACTGTTCTGCTTTTCTCTCTTCAGGTGCAGCACAAACCAATCACATGTACCACAACTAAAACACTTCTCTTTGCCACATGCATGCATATATGAAGGTGATATATCTGGCTCGCATTTTTTCAGGAAACAAAGTTCAAACATTTCATATTAGAAGTGGATCCTTGGAGGGGTGAGTACGGGTACAGAAGGAATGTTTTCCCCTTTCTCTGTGAAGTTTGTTTTTCTTTGTTCACATCTGTAAATCACTTGCTTTCTGATTCTATTACCTTGCACCTGTAGATATACTTAACTAGACTTCTATCAGCAATACCTCAGGCAGGGATGGTTAAAGCCTCCAGATAAGGACTGATGAACTCATGGAAAACACACCAGTGAAAATCGAAGTATCTTAATCTCATATATTAGAAACAAAACTTAACACAATAGTAATACATCAGCCTCAATTCCTCACTGATAAAATATAACCGAGTCTAAAGAGAAATGCTAGAATTAAAGAAAAATGTTTACCTTGTGGAGTGATGAAAAGTTCTTATGTCGAAAGGACAAGCTGAAGCTATTTAAAGATGCAATACTAATGTGATATACCCTTAACTTTCACTGATTTTGGTGACCTTTGAAGAAGTGTCAGAATCTTTTTCTTTTTTATTGATTTGTACTGAGCACGTGGGCAGTAGTACACATTGAAAATAATTATCAAAAGACAGATTTTAGAGCAATGGCATAATTTGTGATTTTCATAAAACTGAACTGATTTTCACAGGATGACAATTCCTTTTTCACCAAGGCGGGGAGGAGAGCATTACAGGATAAGGTAAAAATCCAATAGGTGGCAAGACTGCAGCAACTAGAAAGGTAGAATCTGAATCCCTGAACCCTCCCACGAACTTTCCTAGCATATTTTCTGAGTTAACAAACCTCTTTATAGGTTTTTCTTCTTCCACGCAAACTGAGTACAGTCTGTGAAGAACACCCACTAATGGGAAAAACCTTTGATTGTATTCTTGAGAGAATACATTCAGAATGTGCTTATGAAAGCTGGATGAAAGGCATAGTCAGAAAAGGACAAAACATATTACTTATGCCAACCCCATTAAGTAATTTGGTTTTAATTTAAAAAAATTGATCATGAACTTACTCATTAGTAAGAAGCACAATAAAAAGGCTAATAAAGTGATAATATCATTGACTCACTGCTTTATGAGACTATTATAGCCAATTTTCTGTGTGGATAAACAAACTAATATGATTACTGTTATGAAAAAGACAGAACTAGCATAATATGATCTTAGCATATCTTTTTAAAAAGCAAGATGGCTCTATTTTTTATTCTTATCAGAAGCTTTCCATTTTTTTTATCTTTAACAGCTGCTAGGCTACAAAGGGCTGAGCTACACAAAAACTTGCCCACAAATATATCAACTGCATTTAATTTCTATATTTTCTTCTTTTGGTACAAGAATCTGTGGGAAGCAAACCCTAAAATGTTAAAAAATTCTGGTATACATGTAAATATTTAACCAAGATTGTATTTCTACTGTAATTTTCATAGAGCTATTAACTGTATTTAAGCCCATCATAATCAAATCAACACTGATTCTGGGATCTCCTGAACTCCCTGAAGTAATGTAACTGTCCAGATCATAGAGAAGGGGAGTTAGGAGACAAACACTGAACACCAAAAGGAGTAACTTTCCCCTATTACTTATCTTTTCTATAACAAAACATCCCATGTAAAATAACTTTTTTCTGAATACAATGCTGTTTCTATCATCAGATTAGATTTATGGTGCTCAAGGGTAGATTGTTAACAAACAAGTGCTGAAAGATCTTGGCTTCCAGCGGTACATTAAGCTCTGCCAGGAACTAAGTATCATTTATTAAAGTTGAACTTATAATAATAGGAAAAAACAATCACATATGCTTGTTGCCCTGCCAGTGTCCCCAGCTAAACTGGCATCTCTTGGCAATTCTCCCAAAACTAGTTTCTTGCTTCAAACTCAAGCTGGAAAGCTATTTTATTAGGCTGGGAGCTATCTCTGCCATATATGTACCATAAAATTGTACCTAGAAATGAAAAAGATATTTAAACTACTTTAAAGGGCTAGAATATTTTTCCCCTCAATTGAACAGTTTATCTGGGGTTTGTTTAAACTAGAGTATCAGGCTTTCAAAAACCCTAACCTAGATATTTTAGTTGATCAAGCAAATTTCCAACTCTGTTCTGGGGATCTATGCATCTTCCTTCATCCTCCTTCTAAGACAGCTTAAAATATAACTTTAACCTGACCACATCAAGATTTTTAAATGTTAGCTAAAACATACTACCTAACACATTTTAAAATACCTCTCGGCCAATATAAATTTTGTACTGATTTAGATACACATTGTAAAAGTTGCTCACTAACCTGAATTCTACCCAAATGGAAAAGAAGTATCAATTTCACATAGATCTGTACAGTTTTACACTTTCCCATTTATTCTTTAGACCCTCTATTGTTCTGCAGAAGTCCTACATGAAAAACTGGATGAATCACTGTCCCAATCCAAAATCTACTGAAATCAATGGACCAATTAATGGGAACCACAGGATTTGGATAGAGGCTATAGTCCTAATCATATGATTGATTCCATATGGAAAGGATTATCCGTCCCCTCCGTGCTGAAAAGATATACATTCCACCCACCCACACACGTGTTCCACTCACCACTCCAGATCAGGATAGTACGTAATTGGACAAAAAATTAGAAAAGAAAACTAATTATACAACTGGTATTGAATACATGAGATTAAAATAATTCAAACCCGAAAACTTTGTAATTACTTTTATTTATTTTAACCTCAAGTGATATATGTAACAGCAGATAAAAACATTTCAAAGGTAAAATTTTCAAAGGCAATTAAATGATATAGAATATTCAGTTCCACACTAAAAAGAGACACAATAACTGAAAGTCTTAAAAGCTATCTACACAGCTGAGTACAGATCTACCCAAGCATCTCCACATATTCTGTGCTGCTGGGGCATGAGCCAGGCCTAGTCTGAGCTTTCAGTAGTGCATTAATACAGCCTTGCACCCAGTTTAGCAGATCCTACCTCTGAGCCTGGACATGACACCACACTAATACACCAGATATGGCCCATACCCAGCAAAACTCTGCTGGTATCTCCCTGCCCTTGCCTGGGCAGGAATGTTTTAAGTCATACGGTTTTTTTGGTAACACAGCACACAAATTGTACAAATCCCCAGTTTCTGAGAAGTGGGACTGAGAACTAAATAAATACTATGAGGTACAGGAAGGTACTTGGTGAGATTCTAAAAAATACTTAGATATATACCTTCCTCTGATTTCCAGTTCCTCTTTGAATTCACCAAACCTTCATCTCAAACTTTAGGTTCCTCAATACCTTTAAAAATATCACTGTGATGGTTTGACCTTGGCTGGATGCCAGGTGACACCAAGCTGCTCTATCACTCCCCTCTTCAGTAGGACAAGCAGGGAGAAAATGAGATGGGAAAGAAAAAGACCCCTTGTGGATCAAGATAAAGGCAGCTTAATTAGCTATTTCCCAGGAAGCAGGGCTTCAGTATACATAGCTGTTGCTCCGGAAGACAAAACATCGTAAAAAACAAATGCCCTCGCTTCCTCCTCCTTTCCCTTAGCTTTTATATCTGAGCCAACGTCATATGGTATGGAATATCCCTTTGGTTGGTTTGGTTCAGGTGTCTTGGCTATGTCCCCTCCCAGCCCACTGGTGGTGGCGGGGGAATGTTGGAGACACAGCCTTGATGCTGTGCATACACTGCTCAGCAGAAGTCAAAACATTTCTACGTACCAATAGAAAGCACAGCACTATGAGGGCTGCTATGAGGAAAATCAACTCCATCTCAGCCCGACCCAATACAATCATTCTTAAACACTTTAAAAATTATACCCAGTATGCTTATTTAAAGACATTCTTAATATGTTGCCTAAAATCTTACAGGAAAAAGATCTCATTAATATTTTAGTACTAGAAAGGCATTACAGGCATTTTCATTTTTTGAAACTGACAACCATTTTGACACTTCCTTATATTACTTTCTGACCAATGGAAACGAAAGAAAGGTAAAATTAGAGATTCTTTCATAGTCTTGGTATTTCTGCTTTCTTAGGCTTTTTTTGCAGAGAGGATGAAAAATGAATAAGAGAGGAAAAATATAAAGAAAGGGGACCCGTGTAAACATGAACATTAAAACAACAAACAAACATGGACAGGTACATTTTTCAAAGAATACAGAACTGTCTAAGAGGATACAATTACTCACATTGCCTTCCAAAAGCTCTTCCAAAGAGCAACCTCGGTGTGACTGCTGGTATTTTTCTTGAAAAAGTTTTCCATCAAACACTTCCCAAGGCATCAAATCATCCATCCTGAACGGAAAGCCACAGGCACTATTGGCCATGAGCAAAGTTGTAAGACCACGAACAAAGACAGCGCCAAGATGTACACCTCTGGAGTCCACTTGTGCAATCTGTTAACACACACGTACACAAAAAAAAAAAGGCAGGCCTCACAGATCAGTAAATATAAAGCAATCTTACCATGCAAACTATGCAAACAGCAGAGCAAATGATAAACAGTCGTAAAGTTGTGACAAAGATGGTCCTCTACTGGACAGCAGAATTTTGACAAAAGATTCTGTATCTAGTTTTGTTCCATAAGGTAAAAGAAGTGAAGTTTATTTTAATAAATACAGCATCTCACTCGAGTTTTAAGACAGATACATTCAAAATGAAAACAAAGACAAAATAAATGGCTATTCTCCATAGTATTTCTCAAGCATTAGCAGTTCCCTAGAAAGAACTCTGTTAGTGGAATGCAAAACATGAACTGGGAGTATAAAATGATGTGTACAGTGATCCACTGACCTTCCACAGTTTGATCAACTGGGAAATGTTACAGCACTTAGAGATCATTTAAATGATAAGATTTGACAGAACAAAGTTCATTGTGCCCAGGCTTTTATTTTAAACACTCTGAAATTTCCTCTGACTGTAGTCTGAAAGTCCAATTATTTCACACCAACATGGATGTCTCCAGAAGAAATACTGGAATGGTATGACAACATACAGAAAATGCAAAACGAGAAACTCAACAAGACAATTAAAACTCACGTCCAAAATAAACTTGATGGGTGAATTCAATATCCTGCTGTGGCAGAGCACAGTCAAATTATAAAAGCCTTGAATCCAATACAGAGAAAACTGTGATTTTAAGTATAGTGTAAACAGTACAAAGCTCCTCAGTGGGGAATGCCTTTTCCACAGTCTGTACCAAAGCTGTCTGTCAGGACCAGGAGGGACCCATAACAGTGTGGCCATCAATACTGTAATCCGTGGCAGATGTTGTACCCGTACAGTACAGTTTTCCTTACAGTATAAGTTATACCAGGAATAGCATAGCATCCAAAATAGTCCAGAACAGAAAGGACAAAAATGTGGCTCATATTTGTCTTAGCCCTAGCTCCTGAAGAGCTGTGAATTGTTTGTTTGAAATGCAATGGAAAGGGTTGGCTCATTATTACTAACAATAACAATATCCCTCTTGAAAGATCCCCAAAAACTGTAAAGGTATGCACATACACCATCAGTGCCCTATTTAAGAAAATGACAAGTAATAGCAGACAACATGAAGTGTTGTACTAATGGATCAGAACTTTTTCCTCCCTAAGGTGGAGGAAATCATGAAACCTTTGCTAGCAACACAGAGCTACATAGCTTCTTCCAAAAGAGACAAACACAATAAATCATTTGGAGAATATAGCTAGAACCTAGTCAAGGACTTAAGTTTTCTGTATTATTATGCGATGAGCCAAAGCCTGTTGCACAATTTGACTACATAATATTGGCTTTTGTGACAGGGTTCCCTGTAATCACAGACAAAGGGCAGTAGGGTTCTGTTAAGCTAACTTGAAGATATGAGGTGTACCTCCAGTGGCTGTTTCTTCTACAGTACTAAAGCAAAAGAGGACCTAGAGATGATGATGCAGACAAGAGACAACAGGCAGGGTGGTCCAGAGCCCTCTGGGAAGAACTTCTGCCTCTAGTGATTCCTGGAAAGGCATCAAGCTGGCTACCAAGGCACTGACCCAGCATGACACTCAGTACTTGAAATTCACCCAGTACAGACAACTGAAGACAACCACTGACATCCGGACAATGCAAGCTAATTTGAGCAGTCCTTTAGAAAATGAAAGGCCCATCCTTTGACTGTGACACTTCATACTTGAGTAACGGAGACCTTCTTCTCTCCTCCGTTTAAAATAAAAGTATTTTCAGTATGGGATCAGGCTATTGAGTTTCAGGAAGTTATTGCCTCCAGATGTAAGCTATCATTTTGCCAGCTGAGACTAGTAACTACATGCATGCTCATGACTCCCTTGCTCTGGCAAGTAAAGCGTGTTTTTGCAAACCATTTAACAATGCTGAAAAGTACTTGAAAGAGGAATGTGGTTTAAGAGAACCAGTATTATTTGTACCAAAGTAGATTGTAAGAGTGCACACAGCCAGTTACCATGCTGCAGCTGAAAGATTCTTATATTGCACTAACCAGATTGTTTCTGATCACCTGGTCAAATCTTAAGACCTGATAAGGAAATTACTCCACATCATTACAAGCTTTGAAATTAAATCTTCCTGGTTTGTGATCACAAAGTAAGACTTTATGAGCAGGAAGTACAAAGAGTAAGAACTGCTGGGAATCCTCAGCAATCCCTTTTATTGGTAAATTTTATTCCCATCTAGGGAATTCTTTCAGAATTTGTGCTGGTCTTGTTTTCAACCAACAATAAACTGAACTTTAAATAACTTCAATAAAATACTTTAGAGCACTTTGACAAGTGGTAAAGTTTAGCCCTTAAGCTACAAGTAAAATGGACATGTCAAGCTACAATTAGTAGTAGAGGCAAAGAGTGACAGTAGCACACCAACCAGCTGAATCAAACTTGGCCAAATTTATATCAATATGATTTATGCTACCAATAGGCTCTTTGTTATAGATCAGTACAAAACCAGACTGAAATCCCCTGTCACACAAATCAGTATCTTCTGCCACAGAATTATCAGTAAGTACTGATAATGTCAAAGGATTTAATTGCTGAAAACAAACTTTCACCAAGAATAATGAAAACAAATATTTAAGCTGCTGAAAATAGTAAATGCTGTCATCTGCAGCAAGCAATTTCCCATCTTCTAAATGAATGGCTGTGCACTATATGACTATTAACTCATACCTTTTTGTCATTTACTGACAAAGATGCTTTTTACTGTCCTTTTTAATCCCATTGGTACCAAGGACATAAAACAGCTGTTAGAACAGGTTACTAATAACTATATGTGGATGCTGGATGCCATCTGGGCCATAAATCTTAAAATGAAGCTTTTATATCTTTATTTTATTCTGAAAACTCTAAGCATAGACCCAACACAAATATGTTATCAACCCAACTTTCTTCAGTGACTTTATTCAAGTTATTACAAAACAAGTGCATAGGTATTTGCAGAACAAGTGTTTAAACCAGAATTTGAAAAATTTTGCTTTTGATTGTGACACACAAAATAGTAAAATACAGAAGAGGACTCTGAATGCTGTCTCAAGCTGAAGATCAGCGTAGTACTGTCACTGATGCTGTTATTTCTGCCTATGTGAATACGAAGTCTGAGCCACCAATAGAACCCTAGCTGTGCTCTCTCCAACTACACTCGAGACATACTGGTTAAAAAGATAAAATAATGTTGCTGGTGACAGGTTTTACAGGTAGAAGACTTCACTATCTAAGGATATCAAGCCAGAACTTTCCTAAAGCACTAAAGTATTGGGGGGTGGGGGTGGGGGGATATCAGATAGAGCTTGATTTTTTAGTGGAAATCAGTATTGGCAAGACCAAGGCAAGAACTATCAACAATGATTTCTTTATTTTAATAAGACAGGAAGAACGTCCACTAAACAGTAGTTTCTATTTTTCATGTCTGGCAATGAAAAACAAAGAAAATGAAAGCACAGTGAGTCTATAACAATGAGCCTGTGCACATGGCAAACCACAGACTTGCTTTGCCATGGGAATGCTCACAACTGCTTGGAGTCTGCAATGCAAAGACGTCATGATGAGGAGAAGTGGAAAATTCCAAAAGAAAAGAAGGCTTGCCTTACAGGGCATTACACCCTAGAGATTACTTCTTATTGGAAACTGTGTTGGTTCTTTTTATTATTTTCATAAACCCAGGACCCCAGTGAATCATGTGAGATACACCCCTATGATCCTGCTGTTGCTACTCCTACCACCAGCTGATGACATTTGTGTGAGAGAGACAGGGAGTGCGTGAGAACTGCTCCTCCTGCACCAGCTGCCTGCGCTGTGCCCCTACCAACAGCAGCTCCCCACCCTCTCAGCATTTGAGGAAAAAAAGATTACTTTTCCTATCTGCCAAAATTAAATGAGGACTGAGGAGAGAACTCAAAGTTCACAGCGCTCTAGTATCACTGCAGCAGAGGTTACTAATAGCATGCTTAGAAGGCCTGAGCTGAACTGGGTAAACCCACTTGAAAAGAGTGAGAGAAGGGCTACAGCATGTGTTTTTTCTAACAATTTGAGAAATGTCTTTGCTAGAAGAGCCAACATCATAGACTTAATCTTACATCATGCTTTTTTCTGCTCTAGAAATGCAGGGCTTTAGCCCGGGGACCGCAAGTTCAGGTGGATCTCTATGCTCGTGTGCATCCTCGCTGACCACAGAAAGAGGCTTTGCAAGAAGGAAAGTGTTTGCTTGCAGGAGCAGTTTGCAAATCTAGACCCAGAGACCATATATCCTG
>NW_009260484.1:4052315-4063178 GCF_000687185.1 Egretta garzetta
TGCTGAAGAGTTTTTACTTACATGAAGAAACATACATGGATCTTGTATATGAAATGCAAATTTCCAGTTCAAATTACATCTAATAAATAATAATACAAAATTAATCAGGATATAAAAATATCTTTCTGTTTTAAGGAAATCCTACTAGGCCTCCGAGTCTTCTTTGTGGGTTCTCAAGTGATTTTTTCATAGAGGTGTAAACTTTATTTTATGCACAACCGGTTTTCAGGAACACACTAAAAACCCACAACTCCTTCACCACTCTACTCTACGGAGTTTAGAGGGTTCAAATTCTGTTAAAAGCATGGATGTGTTCTACCACACTTGAAATGTGAAGGCAAGTATCTGAACACGCCAGATGTCAGCAGTCAAAAATGAAGGCCAGAACTATACCCACCAGCAAAGCTGCCTCACTATCTTCATTTCTAGAAACCAAGGAGAAAGGTGAAGATACTTTACACATCATCTGTATCTCAATGCACTAAATACCGCATTTCATTTAAGAACTGGTTCCTTTAGTAGGATTTTCAACAACATTCTGGGGACACACTTCTTCAATAAAAAAAATTTTGTATTAATAATCATTACTTAGGTTAAAATTTTTCTTATGCATTTGATTTTTTTTCCTAATCTGTTGCCTTTTTCCTTCCCCCTTCGCTATCCCACTCAACCTCAAAAGAACATACCTGTTTCTGTTATAAAAAGGAAAACACAACACTCAGGACATGTTAGTATTTGCTAATTTCTAGTTAAAATTAATCAATTTAAGAACAATAATTAAAAATCAATGAAATTTAACCCAAGCAATAGACTGCTGGAATTCAAGTGACGGTGATCAAAATCTGAGTACTTTCCTAGTTTAACCAGTTCTTTTTAGATCCATTTGAACTCAATCAGTATACTACTTCTTACATTACCTCCCGCAGACCTACCTGTATCTTAAATGATCAAATATTTAGCCATAGGCAATTTATGCTTGAGCAATAAAGGCAGCAGGTAGATCCTATCTCAGGACCTTGTCATTAAAACAGTAAGGCTTAGCTTTGCTTGGGAGAAGTAAGGCACACTGTGTTCCAAATATAAAGAAATGAACTGTCAACTGATGACAACTTCAATTTAAGTTAAATTCTCTGCAATGGAAAGTATCACTAAAGAAATTCTTTCAACCAAAAGACAGAGTCCTTTCTTGAATTCCAGATCTTCCTGCCTTCAGCCATTAGTATAAATTCCCAGTGTGAGTTGTCAAAAGATGCTAAAACCCCTGTGCACTGGAGCTATATGCTCTGTTCTTGAGCAAAGAAAACCTAAACTGCTGCAATGGTGGTAAGCGTAAGGAGTGTTACCCTACAGAGATGGGCTGTAAAACAGTACGTTTACTTGGCATCAGTCAGCTTTAAGCAATAGGCTGCTGGGAGCATAGTACATCACCTGCTTCCTTGACCTGTCAAACTGAGGGAGGAGAGGAGCACCAGTATTTTGAAAACACAACTAAGGTTTATTCTGATAAAAGATTACGGCTTAAATTAAGCTCTTCCTGCTTAAGCAAGGTGTGTGCCAAGGAAAATGGGGATTGAAAAGGGATCCTATAAGGGTATCTGCTGCAACAGAAACTAGAAAAACCAGTTTTTAAACACTTCTAAGGCTCTGCAGTAAATATTTAGCAGTAAACAACCCAATTGTTTAGTGTTTTATGTTGAGGAAAGTTTATTTACTGGGTTTTATCAGGAGTTTGATGTAAAGCGATACCTCTCTGTGGAACAACACTCTTATTTACATTAAGCCAAAAACATCAATGAAGTCAACCTAAAAGCAGCTTAAAAATTGCTTTTACCTTTAAGCACCCTACAAAATAACAACACAAAAGTACTACCACTAACCAATCTGCAACCAGATAAAAATCTCCTTCAGTTCCAAAAATACTGCTTCTCATTTCTTGTTTCATTTTCAAAAATACCGGCCTTTATCAGAGCTCTGAATCACACCTACAATAAAACCCAGCATAAATGACATTTCTGTGATGATGAATATCACCAGTTAAAAAGTTTAGCCCCTTCAGCTTATTTGTACATGGTTATGTAATGGACAGCACACTAGCACCTGCAAAAAAGATTAAAATAGTATTACTTTTCTTACTTTAGCCACAACTGCTTGACTCAAATCTAAATGATTACTGGGCTAATGACAGTCCATAATACATGTGACATTTACATTCGCATAAATTTTGTATTATAGTCATCAGGCTAACCATCGGACTGTAGCACAGCCAGAAGCCACATCCTTTCTATAAAAGTGAATGGATTCATTAGATTTTTCATTTTTTACTGTCTTAAATATGTACTCATGGTTTGGGTGATATACTTATGTTTGGGACTCTGAAAACTCTAATAATCACATTTTCTTTCCTTTTTTTTTTCCACACATTAGTTAAATGCTGTGGAATTATGAGAAGGGGAAGTATTGGTAGCTCCATCTGCCTTGCAACTAATAAAGCTGATGGGGGACAAACTGCTGACAGTTCCTGCACCAGGAACTGATGGGCTTCTGTATGTGCTGTGTCACTGGCATCTGAAATGGCTCAGTAATTATTTGAAATTTTTTCCCATGCCTGTAGCAATGTCTCCCTCTCACATGGATGCTCAAATAATGTGATGTCACATTAAAACTTCCTCCTGTTGGGCAATTTAGAGTGCCTTCCCCTTCTCCCCAGCTGTCTATTTAAACCAATTGTCAGTAACTTATTTCTCCCAGAGACTCCTACATCTCTGTCAAACACGGCTGAAATTAGTCAACATAGCCAAAAATTATTAGGGAACATGGAAAAAAAAATTAAAAAACATACAAAAGGTCACTTCCCTCTCTTAGTTCCAGTAACTTTCCATTGTAAGCCTTTAAAGATCAAACTTCTTCCACTCCCTTACTTTCTGACACTCACTATGTATTTCTGTCTTCTACTCTACACTGACTAGCTCCTTCACCAAAATCTTTAAAAAGAGGGGTTTCATTTGCCACTACCTGCATCTTGACCATACTCCTGATCTAAAATCTTTATCCATACCTCACCTCAGCCCTTTCTCTTTGATTAATCATAGGACTGGTCCACGGAACAAAGCTTTAGGACTGAAAATTCTGCCACCAACACAGCTACTCAGCAGAGTGTGCTTGGCTACCTTTGCTAATGCAGTGCATCCTTTCACAGTCGCAGACTGTACTGGCAAACGCTAGCTGGTTAGGCACGCCACTGCTCAGTGGGCCACTGTCTGGTGGCCTATCTTGTGGATATTTTTCGCAGCGTACTGTGAAACTGCCGCTGTGGATTAAGACATCATTGTGTCTACGAAGAAATTTTGATAGGTCGGAGTTCCCTGCTAAAACTGTCCAAGGTTTAATTAGCCAAGCTTAAAAATTAGTTTTGTCTTTTTTCTTCCCAGACTCAAAGTAGATGTTCAAGATCTATTTAATTGTCCTAATGTATGACCATTCCCTCTGTTAAGCTGTTTTGAGTGCATACTTTTTAAGGACCTGATCTATTCCCTACTGAAACCAATAGAAAGACCAGTGAACTTCAGCAGAATTAGATTAGGCAAAATTTAGTATGTCTGAAGCTCTGCAGCTTCCAGAAACATTATGACAACTGTTACTAACATCATGTCTTGTACATAAACTCTTCAAATAAAACTGTCATTGAACCAAGAAGGTTAGTGTAGAGAATTCCAGGAGAACAAATACTGTTTGCCAGTGCAATACAGGTTTTGTTGGGTTTTTTCTCTCCTAGGGTTTCTTTGTATTGCAAAGCAGCTGCACAATGAGATTGTTGATACTATGGTTCACCTTTTGAAGTGATATGGTCCAAGGTAAACAGTTCTGGCTGAGGAATTTTCCAAGTGTTAAGTCTGCAGGTTAAGGAAGAAAAAAAGAACTGGTCTGCTTCTATTTCATGATGATCCTGAGGACCAAGAACAATCGAACCATGGATCAACACAGCAGTACCTCAGATGTCCCACAAAAGGAACTACCAAGCTGCAACCTGTGATCAGACATGTTCAAGATACTAGGAACTGATTTGTAATTAAGCTGTAATAAAGCATCCACTTCCAGAACACCTATTTCTTTTGGAATGGAAAACTGCCATACACTGCTTGACAGTTGCTACCTTTTGGCACAAGAATATCAACCCCATGCTGCAGTTTTGATGAACACATACCGTGAAATTAGAGAATCCTTCTGAGCTATTAAAAAAACTGACTACAGATAAAGGGTTTAAAGAAAATAAAATTACTTACATGTAATATTCTACATTTTCTTGTATCAGCACTATGTCAGAACAAATTGAATAGAAATAGGAAGGCAGTTTATGTGAGAGTAACTTGGCCATTTTTAAAGATGCACTTAACATGGAGAATAATGCTGTTTAAAGTAAAATGCATGCTCTGTAACAAGCCAAACTTTAGGATCTCAGCACTTCAGGCAGCATTGGACCCTGCAGGTGCTTTGCTGATGAAATAAGCATTCACTGACACTCTAGCCTCAGGAACTGATCCACAGCCATTTTAAAAGAAAAGATATCATTTTTTTGGCACAAGGTGCTGTGTCAAAATAAACTTCCTACAGAATCACTATGCTTTCAGCCTCCTATAACTGAAAAATATTATTTGCCATTGTTATCAGACTGAAGTATGCCTCCACTGTATTGGAGCTTCAGTGTAAAAATACAACATATAATTGTGTAATTTTTGCTAAAAAGTAAATAAAACTGAGCAAGCTGAGGGATGGTTTTTCAAAAGCGTATTGGCATATCTCTGCTTTTATTTAATTCAGTAGTAAAGCTCTCATTGACTTTAGTAGGAACTAGTGGAACTTCAGTCCTAGCATACAAGTATTTTCTGCCAAGATATATTTCTGTATCCTATACACAGAAAGTAAATAGAAAACTAATGCGAAATAGGAAACAATACTTAGGTATGTATTAACTGCCCCTGCTAAAACCAATACATACATAATTTTATATTTGGTAAGAAACTGAATGTCTCTTCTTTTAGATCTATCAGGGGAATATACAGCAACCTAGCTGCATGCAATATACCTTTTTAGTTAATGTGCATATGCTTCCTACTAGTGCTGGTGTGACACTAGACACACTGATTAGATTTCCTAAACAATTAACTAATTCTCCCCATAAATCACTAATTTTGTTTGGAGGTAACACACAATCACCTTAACACATCTGGTGTTTATTGTCCCTGTGTATTGTTTCCTCACTTATAACACTGGGATAGAATTGTCTCAACGAGTAATGATGTCTTGAGGTGCTAAGATATAACACCAGTAAGGGATGTTATAATGTGCATGTATCCCTTTTCCCTTAACGCAGCTCCATTTCTTTATAAAAAGCTCCTTTAACCACATCTCAGCTATTGTTCAGTGGTCAAATGAAATAATCCCAAAATAAAGGTGAAGGGGAGGAGAATATACATGCAACATCAATATTCATGTTAAGAATACATTAAAAAAATTAAATTTATACAGCACTTTTGGCTAAAGAACTTCTATTATTGACACCATTGATGCATGAGTGTTAGAAGTAAGAACTAAAATATGAGAAAGAACTGAACAATTCGATCAAAGTCATAGAGAAAGCAACAGATAGGAACTGGACACCATCCTGACTTTTAACTCCTGGACAATGATAATGTCAATCAAGAATACTCTTGAAAAGAAAGGGAACAAATCAGTTCTTGGTTAGCCTGGCTGTTTCTGATAGCTTCAAGATGAACATTTCTACTACAGTAATTTGAAAAATTCCAGTACATCCTACAAAGCACTGTAACCATATGCCTAAAGGCTTGTTTTATCTTCTTTTTCCATCCACCCATAAATGTCTCATTAGGTCATTTCAGAAAACATTTTTGCTTCCCCAGAGTTGCACATAGCCATCTGCTTCTCCAGGGAAAGCCTAGACAGATGTGCAGCTTGCACTCCTGCTCAGGTGTGACAGAGGCACGCCGGCAGATGCAGGCAGCCCTGAGCAGATGACAGGCAGGTGCACACGTGCCTCCGCTTCCTGATGGCACGCGGGCTCCAGCCCCTGCACGTCACCTGCCCTGCGGGGACACAGGTCAGCACTTAAAGGCAATGGAGAGCAACCCCACCTATGCAAACAGCACCTCCAACCCTCCTGTACCGCTTGTTCCTTCTAACATACAATATGCAAGGAAGTGACAACTATTTATTTCATGAGTAAACGTACACTTTGACCAATGCAAACTTGGCAAGAAAATGTCAGTTGTCAGGAAAATACCAGAGAAATTATTATTTTTCCCCTCTCTGGCATAAGTTCTTTTTGACTTTCTTGAAGTGTCAGTTTGCTTAATACTTTGGGAGAAGTTTATTACTCCCACTACCAATAACTACACTTCACCTTCTGCAGTCTTACTGATAATGGATTAAAAATTAAACAGTAATTTTGACTTTTACCTTAAACACCACGAAAATTCTTTATGCTGTATAAAGCCTAAAAGCAATTTATAACCGAAACATTCCTCCTATTTCCTTGCCATTGAAACTTTGCTAACAAGCTACGTGGCAGGAAAGGGGAAAAAAATCACAGAAAAGCAGAACAAACTCATACAATTATGGAGAAAAATGCAAGGTTGTCTTCTACAAAAAGGAATATGAATCCTCCAGTTTAAGGCCCCTGCTCAAAATCTCGCTCACGATTTTCTCCATAGGTGAGCCGCATCCACCTAAATGAATGCATTTTTCTCAGAAGGTAGAAGAGCTGATCTAGTCATGCTGGAGTTTGTATTTGTGCCAGTAACACATACAGTTATGTGAATTCTGATACTTGAGCTTACGTCAAATACGAAAAATGTTCAAGGAAACAGACTCTAATAATACTAATAAATATACCCGATTTGGTAAAGTAGAAAATGGGGGAAAGCGGCAAACAGCAATCTTGTCTGGAAGCTGAATATGTTAGCCTAAGAAAGGGTTTTTTTTTTTATGTGCTTATGAACCAACAGCAGCAAAGAAAGGTATAAGCAGTTGCCCATGCAACAGGACCAAGAAACTTGAATTTCTTCAGAACTTCAAAAGGTGATTATGAAAATAGCAACAGATTCAGAGATGGGAGTTTAAAAAAATACTGTAAACAGTGACTAACTTCAGCTCCTGAGACATAATTGTATTTGCACTAATCCTTGATCCATGGAAATGCAGTACTTCACTCTCAGTAACAGAATGGGGAGCCATACTCACCACTTCAAAGTCGTTAGAGAAAATAAATAGGTTCTGCGGTATTAACTAGGCATGCAGGCCTGGGAGGCCAAAACAGTTATTAACAGAATAGCAGAGTATGGAAGCCTGAATACATTCAGCCTTAATATACAGATTTAATATAAGCAGACTCATTTGATGCAACTTTCTCTTGATTAATCATGTGATTTTTTTTTTTAATGTTTTAAACCAAAATAATTTAGCTGCTGGAAGACTTGTTTGGATTCTTGTTTGGATTACTTCATTTAAGACTATCTTGAGGAAGTGAGAAGAAAGTTATATTTCTGAGGTTGAAGAGGGGCTGAACCAATCTCAGCTTGCAATCACATCCCACACTGGTGACTTCTGTTCCAGATTAGCCCAGAACACTGAGAAAACCTGAAGACTGCAGATGAGAGAATGGGCTGGGAAGCAATGCCAAGATCAGTAAACCACCTCAATCCCTCCCATTCCCCACTCCCTGCCAGTTACAATCTCACTTATCATTTTAAAAACACTTTTGACAGATGCAAATTTTGTGGGAATATAAAGCCCTGATTCAGTAAAGCATTTGGGAATGCACTCAAATTCTACTTTAATTAATACCAACGTACATCACAGAAGCAGGTCCTAAGTATGCAAGAGAGGTTTATCTTTGAGATCTTTACAATATTCTTACATGTATTTTATGTTTTCCTCAATTCAATTAGACTTCAAGCAAATATTTATTAGAAAACAGTCACACTGGCACAATAAACATATGCTCCCTGGGGGACAAAGGACTTTTTTAAACAACTGTATTTTGAAAAATATAGATTGCTCGTAAAGCCTGTTTGGAGTCTGTCTGAAAAGTATCACATCCAATGGTGTTGACAAATGTAGCTTGGCTTGCCAAATAGGTCAGAAGATTGAAATTCTGGAATGTTCAGAATCTGGGTATTATTTATGCTTTTCTGTCCTCATGGCAAAGGAGAAAGAATACCGAGTTGAAAAATACAGAATAGATTTAGCAACATCCTTCTGAAATTTGTGGTACCCTAACCAAGATACTGACACGCTACTCTAAAACATGTTGGTTTTTTGCCTGCATGTGGCTAACGATCCCTCATGAAAATATTCAGAGAAAAATATCTTGTGTAATATTGGTATAATACTATTACCATGCTAATTCTGCTTCCATGACACTATACAACAGAAAATATTTGAAGGTTTCATGCAATTACAATTCTTGCTAAAGCTACTTCTGCCTGTTGAACTGGTTAACTAGTTTGCTGAGTGTTTTTTTATCACTCCAAAAGTACATTAAGTAATACTTAATATGTATTTTGTGAAAGTTAATTTGCAATCAAAATGCAAAGACTCTCTGGAGCTTATAATTTAAGATCTAAAATGACTGTGCTCATTTCATATCAGTAATACTTTTTGAATAATTGAAAGCATTTGAAAAATTGAAAGAATACACTTCACTGCTTCACTTTCATACACCTCATACAGAGCCAAACTGCTCCTTTTACAGGTGGCACAGAAGATGTAATTACTCCAAAGCAGATATTCCAGCATAATTGGATATTTTATGGCAAAACTATAACGAGCTTTCAAATGCCATAAACTCCAGCAGTGATGTGTATGTCCATCCATGCATCTGCTACTAACTTGGAGTTCATATTTTCTGACATACATTTCACTTTTTAAAAGCATTTAACAGGACCCAAATTTCATCTCCTAATTTCCAGGTGCATTTCCTTTTTAACCAAGTTCTCCCATCTCATCTTTGGCCACAACTTTCAGAAAAGATGCAATTCACAACTTTACACTTCCAATACAAATTTTTCATATATTCACATATTTAGAAAAGTCTTAGAAAAAATGTATTTGTGTTTATAAGTTGGACTCTCCTGTTTGGGCAGTATTTTATATGCGTAACAGGTGAAAGATGATCTGTAATCCAACTTGTAAACAACCAGGGCCAGCACAATATAAGAAACAAGACTGCAAGCATGACTGCTGGTGCCTCTTTTTCCTTCACGATGGCCTCAAAGTTAGACTGATGGCTCTCTGGGCTTTTTGCCAAAACCACACACCAGATTAAAATAGAAAGAAGGGAAATAGGCAACCTGGGGTCCAAAATTTAATTCTGACCTTATGTATAAGCACTACGGGAGGCTTGGGCAAAGCAGAATGTTAATCTACCATACAGGGGGGGCACAAGGAAACTAGGAAAAAAACTTATGAAAATAAGAATGTATAGAATCTCTATCATGCACATTTTGGTATTTTGAAATGATCGATCTTGAGAAATAACTAACTTTTCATGTATAAACATTATGTTATTCTCAGAAAGTAACTATCTCATGTGCATTTTAGTTATATGTCCACAGCTCGCTTTCTTTCAACATGAGATAAACTGTATTTTTTACGGCTTTAACCCACTTTATTCAAACCATGGACATTTCTGTTTCATAAATTTGTGGGTTTATGGATCTCATTAACTATGAAATACGGATAGCATATCAGAAAGCAGATTTGAAAGTGAAGGCTGAAAAGTTCTCTTCATCCTATCAGAAGAACAGGCTCTATCTGCATTTTCTCTCATACTTGACAGTGGAAGTTAAGTTTCCTTCTGCTAAAACATATTTGCTAATGGACCCCTTTATAGAAACAGAGCAATTTTTTTGATCAAATCAGTGTTTTTCACAGAACTGTTTACAAGGAGTAAACACTTTTCTATATTTAAAATTATAATATAGTGTTAAGCACAAAATTGCAAATGAGCAAACATTTTCATAAAATGCTGCAGATGCTGACTAAGTTTAACATAACTTCCTTGAAAGCTGTTATTAAGTCATTTCTAGGGATCACGTTTAACTTCTCAGTGGAGAAGAAAAAGTATGGTAACCAGATTAAAATCCTCTGTTTTCCTACTAGAAAACCCATATATTAGCTGTGTACTAGTGTAATTCACTGCACTTGGATCCTTCAACTTTAAACACAAATACCTAGAAAATTAAGCTGTTCAAAACCTATTGATACCCTATTTAACTGTTAAAATAACAGCATAACTCGATTTTGTAAAACTACTAAATAAACATAGTAATGAGTAAAAACTGTTAAAGCCATTCCGAGATGGAATCTTGAAAATGAGATGCTTGAATTACGATGCTCAGAAAGCTTGCTTTACTGATCATTATTTTTAGAATATTTATCTAAGATATTCCATTAGTTTAGTCTCCTGCCCTTCCAAGAGAAAATTCACAGGACATTGTCAAGTTCATCTACACACCACATTTCAGAAGCACAGAAACAGACAAGTTTTTAGTCTTTCCATAAAGTGAGATTAACCTCATACCAATCTTCAAATTGATGCTGGTGCTACCACAAAATTACAGGTGGCTTATACACAAAGAAAAAAAAAAAAGTATTTTTACTGCAATTAATACAACATAACATCCTCTCTTGATACAGCTTGACAAGTCAGAGACACATAACAAGCTAAGAAACAGTAACTATTTTCCACTGGGAGATCCAGGTCATCAAAACACAGGAAGGGAAGTTAATTTGAAGGCTACAGGGGAAAGTTTTGAAACTGTTAATTCACCTATTCACAACCTCAGA
>NW_009260484.1:4063221-4089206 GCF_000687185.1 Egretta garzetta
GCTCAAACTACTACCAAAGCCACTGCCATGAATTTCAATAGAGTAAGACAAGCAAGTGCTCTACAAAATAGCCCGATACAAAAATTTCAACTGCATTACATCTTTTGTTGTTTTTCGGCACAGCAGAAGGCATTATGTGTCACTGCATGAAGTGCTTACATAAGCAGCAGAGTGATGTAACTTTGGAAAGTACCTGCCAATAGCATGCATAAGTCAATTCCAACAACATACTGCCCGCTTCAGAGAGCGATACATGATACAGTGTAAGATCAGCTTCATGTTTCATGTACTTTTATGTCAACAGTGGAAAAGCAGACAATATCTGATCTGCCATAAGCTTTGTGGGAAAGTTACAAAATTTTGTGAACAACTTTGAATTAGTAGAATGACTGCTGGTAAGTAGTACACATTGACTAATATTATGTGTTTGGATGAAATACTCAGATTTTTAATTTCATAGAACCACAACACAAATGAATCGCACAAAGACATTAATTCAAACAGAATAAGCTTCCAAGCATTTTAGAAACTTACATAATAGTACCCGTAAGTGCACCTATAAACAAATTGTTTCAATGCGTCCTGCTTATGCCTGGCTTCCTTTATGTTTTTACTGAGTGACTGCCACAACAGGCTTGATAAAATAACGATACTCTCAATGTTAAGTGCAACACTCTACATAATAATGTCTTTGACAGAAATAAATCATATGTTTTTGCTGTTTTCCATATTGCCTTCATCTCATTGCTTTCTTTATGTTACAGAGATCTAACACTTAATCAGCTGCAGAACAAGTACATAATGAATTTGGAAAAAAAATGATAGAAGGCTGGATTTTATCTGTTATAATGAATCAAATAATGAAACTGGAATCACACTGGTTTTGTTATTTTGGTCCCATGCACTAGAAACCAACGATAGTGATAGGAGTGGTTGATTTACCTTGCTATCAGCTAAAAGTACTTTTAAAACTCTAACATGGACTATTCAAAGTAACAGAATTTATTGGAAATAGAAGTAGGATTTTCAGAGTGAAGATATGTTAAGGTTTCAACCATTTCTAACCCTTTCCCCCTTACTTTTAAGTAAACCCACAACTTGAAGAGCTATTGAGATGTGCAGTCTGTGCTAATATTGCTAATATTAGCAATAATAACATTGCTAATACTTTGAATACAATCTCAAGCTATAAGATTGAAAATACTCTTTTATAATTAGATATGCAAGAATAACTATTTAGATGGCTCTACCGTAATAACCACCTAGGAACCTACTTTCCCATATGTGGATTCAAGAACATAGGAAAGGAAAAAACCGTATTTGCACAGCGTATATGAAAATTTTTAAAAGAACTCCCAAATAATTACAAAATATAGTGATCCAAAAGGTCTTCACTACAATAGGCCACATTAGGTAACAAGCCATTTTTCTGGTTAGGTTTATGTTACACTTACATTCTCCCACAAGTAGTAGTACCACACGTTATCTAATATAGTGATTTTCATACGACTTATATCCCAAAACACTATCCTCCTCAGGAAAAAAGAATGAAGCAATGTTTCAAGACAGGATTCACCATCACAAATTTTCCATCAGCTGGAAGTCTGGAAGCCGAGTCAGGAAGAAACCCAAGACTAATTTGCTCCCCCTAGGATTGCAACCACTAGAAAGAGTCCTTTCTATTTTTTTTTTTTTTTTAAATGTGATTAACAAATATAAGTATACACATGAACTGTAGCACATTAAAAGCCTATCCATTTACCATGACCCTCTGTTCTTGTATCCAAAAAAACTTAATGCAGAAGAATTTTCCCCCAAAATATTTATCCCAAAGTTACCATGAACATTTTATGTTACTCCATTATTCCAGTCCATACCTGCAAACCTGCCAGCTGAGCAGATGACTTCCCTTTGAGGCAGAGAATGAGTGCCAAAAATGCATTTAAGTCCTCCAGAGAGAGGCTACTGACCTAAAACAGATTAAAAAAATAACACATTATCTGAAGGCTCTGAAGAACTTTCTGAAAACTTGCTCCTCTTGCTCAAGCACATCAAACTTAACACAGTGACCTCATGAAGTTATAACCACCATGAATACATTGACTAGGAAAAGACACTTAAAGGGAACAAAATACTTACTTTCACAACTTGAATGAAGTGCATACCCCAGTACCCATGTATATTGGATTTCCACACACCAAACAAAATGCCCACCCTTCATCTATTCCCTTCACCTCTTCCCTTGGAGTTTCTTAATAACAGGAAATTTCTTCATCTGCATAACACTAAGCATAATAAAAAAAATGAGATTTAAAAAATAAATAAATAGCTTTATAATCAAGACCCAGAACAAAAACCACCTTTATGAGCCACAGATGTGATGACCATTAGGATTTCTTTCAAATGCTTACATAGTTATCTGTTGGAAACTTTAAAAGTAATCTAAAATATTTAAATTACCTATTTTAAGCTAAATTTCAGGATTTAACAAAACATACTTGGATTCTTTTGGTTTGAAGTGGAGAGAACTCAACTATAAGAAAGCTAAACCTAAA
This sequence comes from Egretta garzetta, assembly GCF_000687185.1. Taxonomy (NCBI): domain Eukaryota; kingdom Metazoa; phylum Chordata; class Aves; order Pelecaniformes; family Ardeidae; genus Egretta; species Egretta garzetta. The sequence continues at coordinate 4,065,777 of NW_009260484.1, forward strand.
ATGTTCGAGTGGGCAAACATAAAGGAAGACTCTAAATTCATGTAAAAGTTCACTCTAATACTTCTGTCAGAAAAAGGAGAATGGAGACATTTACTGCTGTGAAAAAGTATTCTGGGATTCTATAGAGGCACACGGTCACCTCAGGAGAAAGACAGTACCTCTAGACCAGCTGGACTGATTCCCTGACAGTACCAGTCCATTCCTGATCATCTGCTTCTTCTTCTAAGAACACTATACACTATACATGTGCACCAAGACCAAATATGTTACACATGCTGAGGCTATAACAAGGGCTCTAAGTGAGACCCATAAAGCACTACAATTCTTTATTAATTGGAACTTGAGAGAAGGTTTCTCTTGCAAAGTGTGGAAATGTGCATTGTGGGTTTACAGTACAATTAAAAGGCTGACTAAAACTCTGCATTGCCTTTCTTTTAACAGCTTGATTTTTGGGGAATGTTGTGTATATCCCATTTCAATCAGTTAAGAGTATCTGTTACAACTATTAAAAATCGAAAAGTCACAGAAAAAATGAAGGAGAGAAAAATTAACAAAAAAGTATTGACGAAATCAATAGAAAAAAAATCCTAACCACTAAGTAGCCATCTATAATTACTTCATTTATTTGCTTAGGAGGATTAATCTATAATTTTTTCCTCAAGGTAAAAATTATTCAACTGTTACCGAGAATTTTTTTTTTTTTTTTAAATTGGGCCTTGCTGCTTATCCCATTGTAAAATACTTTGCCCTCTATGACTGTTAAAACTTGCATAAAGCACAAGAATGTGAGGGGTATCAGAAAAGTTTTAAGGTTTCAGAATACTCCGTGGTATTCATTAACTCCACCTGGCTGCTAAGATCTGATAATGGCCCTACTTTACCTTTTATTTCAAGTCAGGTGTCACCTTTGTGTAGATGGCAACAAGAGAGGTTTACTAAACCTGCACATTTTTTACACTGCAGTAACAGGAAAAAGTGACTTTCATCTACAAAAGAATTCTTAATACTTGCACAAATTTGTCCTAAGAAAAGTCAAAGATTGCTTGCAAGTACAAATGCGCCCAACAGAGCAGATCAGCCAAAATGCTTACAAATGTCACAATGCTTCTCTAGAGAAATATTTTATTCAGTAACTGAACTTGGTGAGTTATCATACTTCCATTGTCAGATTTCTTCCAAAACTGTAAGAGCTTGAAAGAGAAATTTCCCCTTTCTTTGGAGGCTCCACAGTTTGATATTTGAACTCATTCACTCCTTTCCCTAACTTTAAAGACAGATCCACTATTTTGTATTTTTTTCACTGTTTTTGTTCTTGATTTGGAGGATATTTGAAAAGTACCCTCCCTGAAAAGATCGCTCTTCAAATCAACACTTTCTTTATATATAGTTAAAATTTGCTTATTGGAATTTTATTCTTGCTTTTAAAAAAAAAAAAAAGCATCTGACGTTTTCATTAAATACTTGCATATAATTTTTGAGGAAGCCAGATGGGTTGGTCAGTATGCTGGATCCTGCAAAAACTTAAGTTTTAGCTTAAATTAAATTATAAGTAATGAAAATTTTAAGAAGTTTATTTCTCCCTCATATGAGCTGAAGGAAATAATTATGTTAGGCTGCTTCAAGGCAACCTACAATTGCCCAACTTAAATCACCTTTGGGGTAACAATCCACCTCTCCTCTCTAATACAAATGTAAGACTAAAGTGTAAAGTAAAGACAAGAATTAGGCCACGGTTAGACAAGCACTGTTTTCTCAGCTATAAAACAAATGGAAGCAGTATGGCCAGCTCAAAGCATGGTTGCTGACATTCTTGCTCTCATGTTTTCCTCTCAAACACCCCAAGAAAACAAATGGACAATATCAGAGACCTAACCAAAGTTTAGATCAACTCACCAACGAAAAACATTTTAAACCAAATCAATTCCCTAGTCTGGTTCACAGGGTAGATTGTATCAGTGCAACCCAAAGAGCAGAGAGAATCAGGAAAACGAGACAGGTATTGAGAAACTAGCACCGCCATGAAAAACCTTCCATCAGACCAAGCCCTTTGCGTGATCTCTCTGCTATTATTCTTATTGAAAACAGGAGCTGCAAAACTGTTTTCAACTCTTTTTAACACTAGCCACCAGATAATAAGTTCTGAGAACGATATCCCTAAGTTTGGGTTTTTTTCCTATTTTATTAATATGCTGTGATCAAGTCTCAGTACATCCACATTTCTGTAGGTGTTCTGTCCTGTTGCTCCTCTTCCCAATCCCACTAAAGAAACCCTTCTCAAATAATTTAGTAATCACGCTATGAAACTGTGTACAGGATAGCAGAATAAATAAATGAAATGGTCATTTCATACCCAAATATGAAAAACACTTTGAAGTATGTTTAAAGCTAAGTACATGACATGTACCCTTCTGAATTGAAACAGCAAGGCATGAAATGATCTTTAATGAGTTTCACCTTCAAAAAACTTTCAATTTATATCCTGCTATACAAAAATCAAAGAAAAAAAAAAAGCTATATGGATTATTTGTATAATTCCCAGATGGTGTATTGAGTAAATACATATAAGTTTGAACAAACACGTATGAAGGAAAAATAAAGGAAAAGTCAGGGAGAACTTGTTTTCACATATCACACACCAGTATAAATCTGTTATCAAGGAAAGTCTGAAAAGCAAAACAAAAGACAAAATGCAGTTCAGTGTGCAAGTAAAAGTGAAACAGAACTTATCAGATTAGATAAAGGCATTGTAATTTTCTCATCCTCAGAAAGGAAAATCTGCTTGTGAGATCAGCATTTGAGAGGTGGCAGGTACAGACAATACATTAAATACCTAAGAGAAATGTAAATAGTGAAGCAATATTGTATTTAATCTTGTGTTCCTTTTTATTACAATTAAGGCAGCCTGCACACGGCCAAATGTTTGGAATTAGACCTACTACCTAATAATCACCTATTACTCAGAATTTAATGAGAAGAGCCATATCCTCAGTTATGGCTTGAAACTGAGTAAATTGACAAGACGGTGTGAAAAAGTAGTGAGAGCTGACTAAGTATTTATATTGTGTGCTTGCACAGCCTGCAATAGTCACCTGAGGGAATGTCTTCTTTTGATGACACAAAGGAAACACAAAAAGAGAACCTTTAATTTGCAAACAGGTCCCAAAAAGCGGAGGAAATCCCTCAGTTTACACTCTCTGTTAAACTGCCCAAGGGGCTTTGTCATGGGCATGTGAGAGTTATGATTAACTACTAAAAAACCCCAAGTGTTTCTTGAACAGGATGAGGCATGTTAAATGGAGTAATTAAAAATACTGTAATGCAGTACTATTATATTTGATCAACTATGCCTACAGAAAAGATTAAGAGAAAAATCCAGCACAGGCTAGCAAGAAACAGTTCATTAGTCAGTCATATCTATCAGGGTTGACAGGTGAAGAAAAAGCAACTGTCCCAGTTACCTGCATCATAAGATAGGCCAGCAAGCAGCAGAATGCTGCAACAGGTGCTTCTAGAGCTTGGAGCTCTTCCATCCCATCCTGAAGGTGAAAGCATGCCAGAAATGTAGTATAGCGTTGCTTTTCCACATCAGGTCCTTTGGCAAACCACAGTGTTTTCAAATTAGGTGTTCCACCTACAAAAGAGATCCATTATTTTATCTTGGCAGCAACAAGATAAAACATGCCTACCTCACTACAGTGTGAAAGGAAAAAACTGATCTGCTCTTGGCACCTGCAAGTTGAAAATAAAATGTATTTGATAAAACCTGGCATTTGAAAAAAAAAAAAAAAAAAAAACCAACCCCCAAAAAATTAAAGCCTGTAATTAAACAAATTGTACTGAATGCAGGCACGTTTAAGCAGAGTGAACTGAATTCAATTGTTACAACAATATAGACAACTTTCAGACATCATCAGGCTTTTACCCTTTACAAGAACAAAGTTTACCTACAAGTGTATCCTCTCCCTTGGGGATCCATAGCATTAAATGAGGTTAGCTTCATCATAAAATAGTAATTCAGTAGAAAACAACCCTATCTGTTTCTTCTCTCTCTCTCCTAGAGCTAGCGTATCGTGGTCCTTGAGGGATCCTCACATTGCCTTCCTTATAATCACCTGTTTTAATGAACAAACTGGTCACCTATGCCATTTGCTGGCAAACACATTCTCCACAAAACAATGTGCTGGTATCACTCCTCTGCAGTAGGTTCCAGTTTGGGAACAAAAATCAAGGCTATCTGGTATTTTGCACTCCCTAGGCTACTGTATGAAACGCTGTAGCAAACACACACAAAAGAACTGTCATCAGTTATGTATAATGTATCTTTCCACACTTTCTATAGTATCATTCACCTAGGTCTCTCAGTCCTTAGTATTTACCCCATGTTGCCATCTCCCAGCTTGTGACATGTGTGAACTAATGTAAAATTTGGTCCCCATTTAAATTACATTTAATCCATTATCAAAATAAACACCAAGGCACATGAAATAACAGAACAGCTAACTGGTTATGCCTAAGAATCCCAATTAAAGACAGAATCCTCCCATAAAGTACTGCTGCTTCTGTAGTTAAATACAATGAGGTGTGAATTTTAAATGCAGACTAATTAAGCTACATTTGGTAACAACTTTTCTTTTTTGTGTGACATGCAGCAGCTGTAGTCCAGTCAAGAACACTTGGTGATAATAAATGGTTAAAGCAACAACGTGTTGAAATCTACATAGGCAATGTTTATTTAACCAAGAAAGCCCATTAACCAAATGGTACTTATTCTTTGGAAGAAATAGAAGAAACTAGAAGAGAAGTTAGGTTTTTTCTTTCTTCATCTCCCTGATGGAGGTTTCTTTCACTATTTTTAAGACTAACTCTCCTGTCCAAAGTTTTAACGATGTAAAGAATTACCATCATACAGCCTGTAAGTTTCTAACCTTATTTTGTAGGGAAATACATATGTTAAGAAAAATACCAGTTGCTTGATTGGAGTCGGAAACGCAGGTTAGCAATAACACAAATACTGGCAGTGAGCAGGCCAGTACAGACAGCACAATAAGACTCAGATTAGTGGTTTTAATACTGGTAATTGCTGCCTTAAGGAAAAAAAAAAAAACAAAAAAACACCACACCACCAACAAAAAAACCGAACAGCAGAGACTGACTTCCAGGAAGAAAGCAAAGATAACATGCATAAAACCAAAACAAAGCCAACTTTTCCTACGAAGGCTCAGCAACTTTAAAGTGTTTTACATGGGTCAAGTCAAATAGTTTTGATGGTGTCTGCTTTCCAGAAGGTTCCCAATCCACTGCATATGAAGAGACACGACAAGAATCAGTTAAAGGAAAGTCCTCTTTCCATCTGTAAAGTTTTTTAAAATTGCATCCAGGGGTATACCTAATAATAGAAATCCTTCCTTCTTCAGAGTAAAACCATGAACTACATCAATAGTCAAGATTACATATCTATATTGAGAGAGCTCAACAAAAATTCAAGACATCTCTTCCATAAACAGTTTCTTATACTTTCAGAAACAACATCTACTTGTGCCTGGGAAAAAGAGGTACTGATGAATTATGAGTTATTTACTCTGGGAAAGAAAACTTGATGCTCTCCTTCTGGAACATACCAACCAAAAGTGCTATTTTTCTGAAAGGATCTCTCCTACAAGCAATTAAATTCCATGTAATACCCAAGAGTGATCCATTATATTAACCTTAAATGAAAGAGAGAAAACAAAGAAACAAATACACTGAAGTTTAGTGGCCCTCCCATCATGAGTACAGTCAACAGACATAAGATTCGTATACAGTAGACCCCCAAAACTGTTCTCTGCTCAAGTTACATCCTCACTACATACTTTACAGCAATTAGAAAACATTCCTGAAAGAGAGAAATTTACGTGGATAAGGAAGAGAAATATTTTACTTTCTGAACACATCTAAATATTTACTACATTAACCTTAAAAAAACCCCAAAACTGAGTAACAAAAACATCTGAGAAATGGAACAAAATATATGTATAACAGATGCATCTTTACTGTGAAGATTAGTCATGAGAAAATTAGCTATCCTACCGGGGTTGTAGGAACCACAAGTTCCTATGAATTAGAGAGATACTCAAACAATGCTATTCTCAACATGCACAAAACTGCGTGAAAACTGTATCCAGTACTACATAAACTGTAGTCTTTGGGAACTCCAAGAAGAGGAGTACCACAAAGATCTTCATGGAGATCAAGAGGTACTACTTGCCTAAACACAAAAATGGACAACCAACAAGTTAAGGGAAAAGCATTGATTCAATTTTTTTTTTCCTTTTTCCTTTTCATTCACATGTCATATAGAAAGCATAATGGTAAACAAGAGCAATTCAGGGGAATACATCAATATTTATTTAATGTGTTTGAACTTCAATAACTGACATGAATACGCAATGCATGCAAAAGTCGTGGAATGCATTAATACTATGACATCCTTGAACTCAAGGCTTATACAGAGGTGACCCTCACATTCATACCAACTTAAAATATGTCATCATTGTGTATATAGATATAAATGTATAATTTAACTGTTTATGTATATTTGAAATAGTGACTATCGAAATTTCATTTTATAACACCAATAATAGAACTTTAACACTTCATCGTTTTACACACTGAGCAATAAAAATAAGTTGATAAAAATATACTTGCTAGGAACGCTCAACATTAACTTGTCAACAACTGTGGCCAATTTTAAAGATGCCATAAACCCAAATGCCAATTAAATCTGGCCATTAAAGCAGCATTCCAGAGACAGCATTTTGAACATAAGCATATTCATGACATATTCCTATAAGAAGCAACGATTAGAATACTGAAAGTACATCCAGACTCCTGTGCTATGAAGCTAGAATATCCTACATATTTTCAGAAATAAAATGAAAAGGAGATTCTATACATTTCCAGTAAAACTTCCTCTGTTCCATATAAACTGTACACACACCAAATAAATCAGCTATGTTCACAGGATGTAGATGTTAAACAATATTTTCTTGGATCACAGATCTTCTAACAAAATTAATTTCTCAGAGAAATTAAGTATGAATTTAAGTGCTGCTCTGTCAACGTGTGGGAAACATCATGATCACATTCATTCAACTGAAAGGAAACATTCCAGAAGGGAGAAAGAGAGACAGACAATATGAGCAAGCACGGATGCTAATTCAGAAGACTGTTGCTCAAGAAAAATACATATACATAATACACACTATATTTTATATTTATTTTAAGCTATCATCTTACAGCCTTTAGGATTCGATATTTCATTTAAAAAAAAAAACTAATACTCAATCTATCACCTGCAAGCTTTTCAGATGCAAGACAGTTCTACTGTTTTATATACATAAAAAAAATCAGTGGGAATTCTACTTTTTTTTTTTTATAAAATTTAAAATATTTATGGTTATGCACATTAAAATTCAAAGTTCATATCAAATATTCTTTCTTCAGCCTTTTTAATCTAAATCAAATTCAGTAGAGTCATGATTTCCCAGATATTTTCCGTACACTTCTAAAGTAGTTGCGACAATGAGGTTATAATTTTTTCCAAGCAAGACAAAACAAAGAACCTTCCCAGATTAATTGCACCTGTGATTTTTTCAAATAGTTTCTGGTATGTTTTTTTTCTCTTTTTTGAGTAACCTGATCTTCCCTGACAGCTTTGAACTCTAACATCCTATAACAACTTCTTTAAATTTAGCTCTAAATATGATCCCTGTCTGAAAAATGTGATGGGCTGTTGAGAACCTTATTTGGTGAATTAGAAAGTCATGCTGTGGAAAATAAAAGATGCATGAGCGAATGTAAGGCATACAAATATGGACTGCAAAAATTCTGGAAAAATATTTGTTCGCTGAAGGAATGACAACAGAGCACTAAAAATAAACACTAGAAGTTCTCCTCCCCTTTTTTAATAGTCTGCTTGAACAGCCTTTCATTGCTGAATTAGTATAGATTATGGCTGAAAAGATGCTGGTTTTATAAACTCCTCTTATGTGGTTGCTATAAACACACAGAGTGATTTTAAATCCTATTTATTGTCATCATGAATGTGGGTTCTATGTGTAGCATGTGTAGAACCTGAGCACATGAGATTAAGTGGATTCCTCTCCAGAAAGGGAGGAAGTTACTATACTACCTGGGAAGGAAAATTTCACTACAATAAATAGAGTATATTTGCCATGCAAACTGAAATGTCACTACCTAGGTATGGTTTATACTTCATTGGGCTTTGTTTGCTTGATTTACAAATGCATGTTCCCAAACCATTGTATGCCGAAATAAAACAGTTGCACAGGACAGACTGATCAATTTTTACCCTGCGTATTCATATCAATGTGGAAAATTTCACAGCAATTTTATGCTATCAAGTCAATTATACACTCACTCTCCTAATATTGTATCGGGGTACTGGACAGTGAAACTACTGTATATCAAATGAAACCTTGTTTGTACTTTGTCTACGTAACTCATTTCTTTCCAAACAATTCCTCTCAAAAGTATTTTGAAAAGGCTGATATCTAAAGAGCAACTGTTTTTCTGACTCTCATTAAATATAAGTTTCAAATATGAAGATAAATGTACAATCTTAAGATACTTTAAGAGAAAATTTACTATAGCCCTAGCAAATTAAAGAAAAACAAGTAGTTTCTAAAGCAATCCCTAACAAAAAAAAGAAAAAAAAAAAGTGCATGCATTTCAACTTCTTCTGAATCTGGACTTCAACCAGAGTCTGGATTTAGATCAGAACAAAGACTGCTACAGAAAGCTCTGGGTACTGAGGAAAGAAGTGCTAGTAATTACTCTCAAAAAGTTGAGTAGATAATTTTTCTTAACAAGATAGCAATGGCATTGTACATCAATGGAAGTAATTAATTTCATATGAAAGACTAAAAAACCACTGAGGTCCTGATCCACATGATAGCAGATGACTTGACAGAGAGAGAGAGCTGTGAGAGTAAAGTAGAGGTGTTATGACTACAATAGCATGGACAAATGAACAATTAGAACTATTTTCCCTCTGAAATAACAAAACGGGTACAGTACTGTTTACTTCCTATCCTAAACTTGTATTGCACGATACAATTTAGTGACAAAGAGATGAGTGACATATACAGTGCCCAATCTTTTCACTGAAGTACATATTTCCTCGTAAATGTAATGCATTCCTCCCAGGACTAATTTCACTGAGAGTGTTCACGAGTATGTCTTCTACGAAAGGGAAGAAGAACACACAAAACACTTGATGCTTAAGACAGTAGAAACAGCTTCACAGAAACAGAGAGCCTAATTTTTTTATTGAAAGCTGGATTCTCTTTTTGGGTTGTCACAGGTGATCTAAAAATGGCCCTTTTTATATTCTCCACCAGTGTCATTAACACATTCTCTCAAACAGCTTAAAAGAAGAATTTTAATATGGCCCTACACACCACTTATCCTGGCCTCAGAGCAGTATTTAGAACCTCTAAGAAATTGCTTGCATTTTAGAACTGATGTTTGAATTAGCACGGGGTTTAATAAGACATAGCAGTAACATGTAGCTCAAAGATGAATCCTATTATAATTATACAGGGTAATTAAAAACAATTACAGGCATGGAGCATTTCTACTTTAGCTCTTTGTTCTCCATAGTCATTTTGGATTCCATATCAAACATGTGATGATGGATTGTCTAACCTGATTTCAGTGGTGTCATTATTTCAGTTCAGATTTAAACACACTTTTATTCTACCTGGAATAGAAGGTTGTACAGGTTGTATCAGCTCCGGCTGCTGGAGAGGATTTCCAAAATAGACAAACCACTCTTTTACCAAAGGATAAGCTCCACCTAAGAAAGACAGAATTGGATCAGTAAGTCAAATGCAAGTATTGACACTACTGTAAAAGTTGGAAGCAGTGGTGATCGGGATTCTGAAGTAATAAAAGGCACTTCATAATGACTTGTTTGCTCAGCTGTTTTAAAAACAAACCAAGAAAAATTAGTATCTTTATGACAAATCATAGAACAAATGAAGAGAGTTTGAATTATGTACTATAAACATGAGTTTGGAGTTGGGAACTGCAGCCAAAAATGTAAGCACAAGAGTTTGTGGAAAGCATTCTAAAATTACTTTCAGCCAATTTTAGGCCTTCTCATTGCAAGGCAGTTCAGGAAGCCGTGGAAGCATCTGGCATAGCTTAGGGACGTACATGAGCTACCTCTCTCAGCGCTGTCACACTGCCACATATGCAGGCAGTCCTTAATATGATTCTCCTCCCAACTTCCCCTGACATTTCCTGTGTCAGGGTTTGAGACAAAATCTCTATAAGGAGGCCTTGATGGCTATTTGAAAGCTGACAGCAATGGAGTCATCCCACTGTCAGATGTAGAGCTTTTACAGCCCATTGTTCCAGACCTTTTATCTAGTACAAAGGGATTGTTTATGCATAGTAGCTCAAGTGGCTTCCTACCCTCTAACCCCAACTCTGGCCCACCCCCCAGGTAAAGAGTAGGGTGCCTCTTAAATTAAAAATTTCACTACTTGAGTTGTGCATATAACTACTTGATGCTTTAACAAAAAAAAAAAAAAAAAAAAAAAATATACCCTCAGAAAAAACTTAAGCATTTAAGAATTTTTGAAATGCAGCCTACCCAATTTCCAATAGTCAGCTCATAATAATTCCAATGCAAGTCTTCATAAAAAGCCCCTAGAATCATTATAATTGTTATAAACAGTGCTTCTGCATTCTGTCCAGATTTTGCTTATGGTAACCATGCCATAGCGCCCTAAATTTCCACTCTCTGTAATTCGTTAAACAGTATGAAGTAAACAGATTTAGATAGCCCACAGCACTTGGAATAGTGTTTTCAAATCTTTTCCAGGCAAATCTCAAAGCTTTTTTTTCCTTCCCTTGTCCCTTTCCAGTTTCACAGAGTTGCATCTCTAATTCCTCCCAGCTCTCACCCAGTGCTGAAGCCACTGTTCTCAAAAATTCCTGCCTTTCATCATCAATTCCAATCAACCTGCACTTTATTATACAAGTATTTCCGATGCCACATTATGAACCCTAATCACAAACTTCATCTAGCTTAAAACAAACCAAACAAACATCTCCAATGCTCCCCTCCATCACCCCAAAAATTTTGGTCACATTTATTTCCTGATCTTGTTCATAGCTCAGTGCTGCAAATGACTGTTGGCATGAGTGAACAAGTAGTGTGCTATGGTGCAAGGGCAGAAATTCCTCAGATGGAGTTCTAAGTGTCAGGGATAAGAGAGTGGGAAAGAACACAACAAAAATCTGTTTTACAGCCCTACTTCTTCTTCCTTCCTCACCCATGGACCTGCAGCATAAACTGCCAACAAAGGTGAGGGACTGAAGAACCAACAGCTGGACTACGAAGAACAGCATTACACCTGGCTTGCCATGTTTCACTGTTCAAAAACTGATGACATTAAGAATAAAATGAAAAATGCCTACACTGGGGAAAAAAAAAAAGCCTTAAACTTCACATTCCAGTAGCTGAATAGTCTCACATGTTGATTATAAATCACTGCCTATGATAATGCTATGTCATGAACAAACTCCTCCAATTTAATATCGCAAAGTCACTTTCAGAAACATTCTGATGTTTTAGCATTGTGGTTTAAGATTTATTATGTAAATTACTCTGCTTTATTCAGTCTGTTTAGCTCACAGCCTCCCAGATTTTAGCCTGGCTTCTTAAGGAAGCAAGCCTAATACAATCAGGACATCTGTCTTTTAATTAATTCATGGATGCACTGCTGTTTTGACTAAATCTCAGAGAGAAGAGATTTCAAATGTATTAAATTCCTAAACATTTTGTGAAACTGGTGACTCAGCTGACAGAGGGATCCTATTAGGGCACCAACTGAAAGGAAGGCAGGAAAGTCAAGTTACCTGTTGTATCTGAATGTACTGGATGGCAAATCAATACACAAGTAACTATGGAAGAGCTAGAACTGAATAAAAAGGTAGATGGGATTTGGGGAGAGCGGGAGGCAATATACTTGAGAACACCATATATTGCAGGAGGGAGTTGTCAAGGACACAGGGAGAAGTTAAGCGCATGGTAGGAAGGAGCACAGAAATAGAAAAGCTTTGCTATTGGAGAGGGTTGCTCTTTATGAGTTCCACAACTCACAGAACAACTTCTCAAAACGACTCTCGATTCCAAACGCCAATGAAGTACTATTTTTACATCACCCATTCAGCTCAAGCACAGCAAAAAGAGAAATCAATAGGAAACCTCTAGTTTTGTTATTCTAAGGTATGTGAATGTTGGTACAGGACGTAGCACCACATCAGCTGAGTGCTCTTCACTATTATAGTCCACTAGTAACGAAAGTATATTACCGTTCACATAAGTAGCCAAATAAATATAGCTGAAAGCAAGGTGCTGTGAACTGACAGCATATTAACATACCATGAACAAAATGGAGATGTGATTACTAAACGTCACCCCTCCCTGCATGGAAATATCTCTGGAAAAAAACAGTCATTTTTCAAACTTTTTCCCCCACAATGCACATAGAGAGTATCACCAGTGAAATTCAAAAAATATCAGTACCTTTATTTAAATAGACTCTGAATGGCCTGTGGAAGCACTGCTTAGTCAGTCTAAGGAAAATTTCAACTATGTGCAAAACACCAAAACACAAGACAGTTGGAAATGCTGTTTTGTATGCTCCTCTACACCTGCAACAATGCCAACCCTCCTGAGTGGTCACTGGTGATAACTGGCAAAAATTCTGTTAACAGACTGTTTTTGACAGTGTCAAAGCAAGGGTCGGTCTGGCCTGCTAATGTTAGAACTGGGAGTGATGCCAGGACTTCCAGGAGCTGACCACGGACTTAGACTACATTGCATAACCTCCTAATTGGCAACAGTCACGCAGGAGCAGGTATTTCCATGGACTGCACTGGTGCCAAAACCTGCCAGCTTTGTTCTGAACTCTTCACACACAAAAGAAAGAGCTTGGCTGGCCTCTCAAGGTGCATTATGTACTGTTATTTTCCCCTTCGTCTTGAATTTTTCAAGTAGTACTGTTTTTCTAGGAAAGATGCTAAAAGTTGATGATTTATATATCACTATATATAATATTCCACTTAAAGATCAGAAATAGCTCAATTAATTATAAAGATACCTTTAAAATACACGGGCAACAAATGCCACACTATGAGGATCACCATCAAACCCCTATTTATATTGGTAGGGTCAAAAATAAGGCTGTGATTCTAGTAACATTTCTGTGAGTAAAGGTACATATATGCTTACCCTACACCAAACTATACCAAAGGCATAGCTATATGAGCAATTCTTTCAGCAGCACTGCTAACTTTTTCAGGCAACTGCTGATCTGCTCATTCCCGCTCCCTGCCACTCCCTCGGGCTGCTTCAACACAGCTGTTTGTGGCTACACAAAAAAAGAGTCAGATGGGAAAACAGAACCAGGTTAGTTACCTGACTGCAGGAAAGGGAGAGAAGAGAGAGGGGCTATTTTCAGTTTCTCAAACTAGGCCACCATGCAGCTGCACAAACAGCTGCACCAGCACAACTGAAAGGCTGCACAGGGACTGAAATGAGTGGCTGTGCAAGAGAACTACTTGAACTGGCACTGACAGCAAAAGAAACACGTATCATACAATGGCTTCAGGCAAAGTGGCATGGTCTAGGCAGGTGATTTCAAAGGATATGACAACATCCAGCTCCTATTGATTCTTGGGTCTTTTAGGCATCTTGGAAATCTCAACCTAGACATTCAAAACTAACAGTTTCTTGTTTCAGGGTAGAGGAAACATTCTTTTTAACCTGTTCTTACTAAAATTGTAACCGCTGATTTTACTAAATGTTGGCTGCTATGCTACCCCTATTTAACAGTAAACAATCAGATTTGCAAACTGCAAGGATGTCAGTTTCCAACACAGGAATCTTGTAATTGAGGGGTCTTAAGGAACAAAAAAGACAATCACTAACAACATACATCTCCACTACAAACAAATGTTGTGTAGAGTTAGTCAAGTTAGCTTCAAATGAGCTACACCAGCAACTGATCATGATGGCAGCAGACTGCAGGTGGACTAATTTAATCGGTTGACTCCTTCCAATAAGCTCCTTTTTAATGCTAATCCAAAGTAATTCTACATTATACCACCACCTACATACGGTGTAGGTTACCTCTTCCCATCCTACCCCTCACTTAATTACAGAAACTAGTCAAGTTGAGGGAAACGGGCAAGTGATTCTACTTACTTTGTAAAGAACAAAACTTCCTTGTAGGTCTAGCAGCAAATTAAAAAAAAAAAAAAAAAAAAAAACATTTACTTATGAATTCCCATACAGAGCCTGATTAATGATCTACACTCTTGACTTAGAACTAACTATACACCGGAATAAAAAAAACAACCCAGGAACTACTAGGAAGTGACATAGTTAAAGCAGTCAGAGGTAGATGCATGCGTTAAAAATGCAGACTTAATAGGAGCGCCCATGCAGACACACTCTCCCTACCTTTCTGGAAGGGTTAAGGATTGAGGGTGCACCATGATTTACTACAGAAAATTATCTCTGGAATTTGAAGCATGAACTGAGAATAAATGACACATATTATCTGTGGGTTTATTCTAAAATCACTTTCTTAAAAGAAGACCTCTTTCACGTTCAAATTTCATTTTCAGTAAGATTCTAAATTAATGTTTCTGTATTTCAGTCCTAATCTTCTTCATCTGAGTACTACAAACACTGTAACACAAATGCAAATCTGCCTACTACCCTGCCATCGCACAGCAACAATTGTTAATTAGAAGTTTTGGTCTGGGTGTTTCTGAAAACATCAGTGAATGTCCTACTGCTCAGAGGAATAAACAAAACGCAACCAAGTCATAATTGTCCACAAAATTTAGAGGCAGGAGGCCGAAAAATGAAAAATGACAGATGTGCATGATTACTGTCGGGATTGTTGTTACTCTCTCCAAAGACTATGTAAACTCTGATTCAGTTTTTCCTATTTTTTTTCCCTATCATGGCACAACTTCAACCTCTAGTTGCTTAAGGAAGTCAGGTACTTAATTACCTTTTTGTGCCTTTCTAAGCACATAGTTTGGATATTGATGGATATATTGATGCTGGTGCACGTTCATCAATAAAATGTAAAGTGATTACCAAGGAGAAATCAACACATTAAAACAAATAAAAGTTCAGTACATTTTTAATTTTCCACTCACTGCCTGAAAGACATGATAAAGATAACATTTAATTAATGGAAGTCTTAAGAACATAAGAATTGCCCAAGGTTGTGAATAAAGAATTCTCTGTCTTAAAGCAAAATGGAAGCACAGATATATATACCTGCCACAGAAACTGTTTATGCCACTGGATAAAAAAAAAACCAAAATCATATTTCCTTGCACTTTGAAGAAAGAAATAGTAATGACTGGCATGACTACTTGCATCTGTATTACTACAGTAACTATATTTGACTATCCAGCATCCTTAAAATTGCAGACTTGCAGACTTAAAATCAACAGAATGTAAAACTGTAACAGTGCATTACTGTTTTGCAGAAGTGCATTACAACTCACTAATTTATCAGGAGCTACACTTATCAAAGCAACATAAGGTTTCATATCCTCTCAAACTTTTAAAAATCTCCTAAATGTCATTGTTTTACTTGATCTTTTGATCAATAGCAACTTTCACAACTTCCCATTTAACAATGAAAAAAAACCCCAATGTTTAAAAATCTCTTTAAAAGCACTGAAATTGAACAGCATGTAGAAAAACCACAATTTCATTGTCACATTTTCCATTGATTGCTTGAGAAGCACACTTCAGCTCCCACAGTTTTTATCCTAAATATGAAGGTGATGTAACCACTGAAACAATGAATTCAAGATTTCCTATTTTAAAGTTGAACATATACTTGAATAATGGTGTAAGTAGTTTAATCCTTACCTTTTCCAGATTCCAACAAGACAGAATAAATATGCTGACGAGCAGAACGGTAGATAAGTGCCTGTCCAGGAATCTCTGTATCACATTCATCTTCCAAAGAGTTGCTGCAGTCAATCTCTCCATTACTCAGGATATTGAAGATTGCATAATTTTCAGATTGGATATGTTGTTGTTTAGCTAGCTGTTGTTTAAAGAAGGAAAAAAGGCATTATCTCCAAAATTAAGAAGGATCAAAAAGTAACAGAATGTACTCACTATTCAAGGAAATACTACTTTCTCTGCCAGTGGAAATGGAGGGAATGGCCAGGGAAGGATCAAGTGCCTTTTCAAATAACAGCAGTTTAGTATATTTTCAGACATCTATCTTTTTGTGGACAGGAAGCCCCAGGAAACTCATCTTTGCCTTTATTAGCCCCCCCTTGAATTCTTAAAACTTGGGGGGTTAATGACAGTTTTTTAGAGAGTAATTATTCTTAAAATGACTTCTGAATTCAGACACAGAAAAATGAGCTGCCCTCCTTTAGTCACCTGAAAATGTATCTTCCCTCTTTAAATAGCAAGTGAAGGCATGACAAAACCCACACTTTTAATTTTATTGCAAGATGAACTACATAAGACAGCTCCATTTCTTTCCTAAGCTGACTTTGCGTAGTTTACTTTGTGGTGAAATTAGAATATTTTACTTCACCACACTTTTGCTTTGCAATAGCTCTTCCCCAAGGAAAGAAATACAGTCCACTCCAGTGAGAAAAACCAGGTTCTGCAGGCTGTTGCTGAAAAGCAGAATCACAGCATCACCCAGGCTGCATATTAACCATGCAGATACATGCGGCTACAGCAGCTGGCTACAAGCAGCCTCAGTACAAAGAGGGGCCACTGGTCTGGAGCAGCTTAGATGCAGCAGCAACAAAGTTGCTCTTAGAGAGTGCAGAATTTCAACCAGTAACACTTGCAACCTGGACTAGCCAAGTGCAGAGCCAGACAGAGATGTACTTCACAACCTCGCACCAAAACTTTAGGGGTGTTCAAACAGCTGAGCAGAGCCAATTATTCCCATGGGGTGCCACTAATAAATTCTCTTGTACCCATGTTGTATGGCAAGCAGGCACTGAAGTTTCTCTGCTCTGTGTTCCCTGCATTTGTCACACTAACTGTATTAGTTGGGTTGTGCCATCCACACCATTATCTCAGCCTCTTTCTCTGGGAAATACCAGACCACTGGCCAGAGCCAAATTCACCATTTCTGCAGAATTCCAGAATCTGCAAGCCTGGGACCTCAGCAAGTAACAGCTGCAGTAAATCACTGGGCCATTACTGATCAAAACTAATCCTACCGAAATGTCATACTTTCAGAAGAAATTCTCACATGAGCATAAAATCAATGATAGGCTTCTGTGTACAATGACAATCATTAGAGTATTTTTTTAGAGCTATAAATTAATGGTTGCCCTGGAAGAAATAGTTCAGTATGCCTAATATATGTAATCCCCCAAATCTACATTTGTATAAAACAGAGTTAAGTATTTCTAAACATGATTTGAATGAAGCATTGAACTATTTCATACAAACCACTGCCACAGAGGTGAGATAATTTGAAAATACTAGTTTCTTGCAATTCACCAATAATCTATACATCCTTATGTACTAAAAAAATACAAGCTAATTTCAAAAGTATTGCTGTATTCAATGCTGTATCTTGAAAAATACTTCTGATTTACACCTATAGTCAGCTAGAAAGTTATGCTCTTCTTTTCTGATAGATGCAGCCACAGAGGGCCATGTCCTCAGGGTTGGAACTCAGTGTGTATGTCATTTATATGCAGTTCAGATTATGTGCAAGGTAAGCAGAACTACATATGGGTTTCAAAAGATGAAGCAAAGCACACACATTATGTATACAAATATTTAAACACCTGTAACAAAAGTAAAAGACAAGTTAACATGTCTACAACTTTGACTGTAATTTCCTTGGCCCAGTGACTGGTTTAACATAGGATTTATGCAGCAACAGTGAGTCATTCTTCCATGGAGTTTCTAAACATTATTATTTTATTACAGCAGTAGCTCAGCATGATGTGAGGGAGCTGCAACCCTTCAAATGAAAGATCTAGCCAAGAAATAATGACCACTTGTCATAGAGACCGCATGGTCCATTCTCCTAAGGAGCAAGGATATTACCACTATTGTCCTGGCTATAATCCAACCTAGATAATTACATTCTGGCTAATTTTGACTTGTACTTCAAGCATAAACAATATTTTTCAACACTTTATTAGGATGTAGGGTTGTTGGGGTTTTTAAATAATGTCTTCTATTTAACTACTACAGTCAAAAGCAACATGTATTTATGTGTGGGTAATTAAAAAAAACATATCTGCA
Source organism: Egretta garzetta (assembly GCF_000687185.1). Taxonomy (NCBI): domain Eukaryota; kingdom Metazoa; phylum Chordata; class Aves; order Pelecaniformes; family Ardeidae; genus Egretta; species Egretta garzetta. The sequence goes on from NW_009260484.1 coordinate 4,084,144, forward strand.
GTTTAGCTGAAATGAGCATCGTATAGGTTACAATTAATTTTTAAAATGTTTTAGAGTCTTTTTAGAAAAGGAAAATGTAAATTATAAGATTACTTCAGAGTAATACGAGGAAACAGAAAAATAGTTTTAAAGAAAATGCTCAAAATAAGTAAGAGACAAAAAACCCCCCAACAAACCTCTCAATTTGGAGTCTATAGATACCTAATAAAATAAGGAGTAACAGATGGCTAATATGGGGTCTAAAATACACTGCCTTGTATAGTTGGGGTTTTTTTAATTAAATCTCAGTATGTTATCTTAGTTGCCATGAATTTACAGAATCATACTGTAGACTTACTACTACTGCATAAACTCTGATGCAAGGTAGCTCAGTTTTCTATTAGCCAGGTAGGCTACCCTAGCTAATATATCCACCCTCTCAGAGTGACCCAATCTGACATTTCTCACCCCAACACCAGCACATCACTGCCCACATGGGAAGCCGTAAGTGAAACCTGCTAGTGCAGCCCTGCTCTTTAAGGATTAACAAGCCACTCAAAGTGCTTTTAGTTCCTCCAGGGACAATGAATCTGAATAATAATTAACCTGATCTAAAAAATCATGACATACAGAGTTATAGGAAGTTTCCTCATCTCTTGCACAAGAGCAATTTCAACTTCTGCATTCTTAGCACAGCTCCCTTTGATACCTTGACTGCATGTGCCAGGCACAGCCAAGCAAACCACTAGCCAGCTGTAGCTGACCTGTGGGTTCTCAAAGCAAAAAGCAATTCATTACATCATGCAATACATGGGAAGTACACCTCTACACCCAGCTGTAGGCCTATACAGGAGCTGCTCCCCATTATTTGACCTGTCTGATGCTTCAAAAAAAGAGAAGAACCAGTTTTAATTAAGCACACTGCATCTGCCTTCATCATGATGCATGTAATAGTCCTAATCATGGCTGTACTTAACAGACAGAAGATTTTGCTCAAGCAAATTTATTATCAATAGGTTCGGTGTACTCATTACCAACTTCCACTAAGTGGTCATAGCAGTAAAGTTACCATTAAGCTTTAAAAAACAAGGTACCTGAAAGATTTCCTTATCCTGACACATGACTGTTTGCTGTTGAAGTGAGAGCACTTCGCAATTTGTTACGTTGGGAGGAATCCATGGGGACTGCTGCCCGGGCAAAAGATACGACGCCACTCCTCTGTAAAGTAACGTCTTGTCCGATCCCAAAGGTAGCATCTCTTCCAAGTGTTTCAGGCTGCTGTACGAGCATGGGACTTTTGAGATGTAATGTGCTACAGCTAGAAGTATGTTCGTTCTTCTGTTGTAGCTGTTATTCTTGTGGGAACTGGTGGCTAAACATTTATGCCAAAAGCCTTCCAACAAGCTTTCTGGAACAACATCATTGCCAAGCAAGCAAGCAAAGAGAGGGAGGTGTGTCAAACTAAGACCCAATGCACGGCAAAGATCTTCTCGAGAGTACATAACAGTGACCAGTCTGTCCAAACGGAGCTTCTCAATGGAAAAATAGGGGCATGTATTATAAATGAGGTAGTCACTATCCTGCCCGAGAATTCCTATGCAGTTCTGTTGCAAACCATACGCAGCCACCTCAAAGTCTGCCTCTTGCAATGTGCACACTGTTTTTTGACCAAGTGACTTCAGAGCAAAACGTGTAAAAGTAGGTAAAGCTGAGGGAACAACGAACATTCCTCTCCCTGGTTGTTTCCTGTGAGTCTTGATAAACTGAAATATTCTGGCTATTTCCTTGTTATTCTGCAACCTCCGTTTGATCCACTCATCTCTCTTTTTCTCTTCTACCACTCCGTCGAAGTAAAACACCAGCTTGATACCAGCTGCCATAAAAGTTTTAATAAAATCCTCTAAAACAGCAAGGTACTCCCGCCACTGGCCACCACAGACCCAGGATTCTGGTGTGTACCAGTATCTAACACAACTCATGGCATCTACTACAATAACAGGCGGGAAATCAGGATGATCGATGCGATGTTTTTCTGCCATTTCCCTCAGGTCTACTGTTCTGCATGCATCAGGGCAAACTCTTGCCACAAATCCCTGCAAACCTTTAATGCCCATGGCTGACCTCCGAAACTCACAGTAGTCTGAAAAAAGAAAAATAAAAACAACATTCTAAAATGCAATACTGAGGAACAGAATTAAATTCTACAACAACAACAAAAAAAAGTGTCTTTTAAAATAGATTGGTTCAAAATTTATGTGCGTGCTAGAAATCCCATTTAATATATTAACTTCACTATTAATGGTAGTCAGATTTGTAGATTCACAAAATATAGGTAAACCTCTAATTGTTTAAACAGGTCTTAAAAATTACATCTTCAGATGACAGGATAGTAAAATGGATTGAATTTCTGATTCAAAGCAGAACTGGTACTACCAAGACTGTTGCAGAAGTGGAGGCATTGCAACTGGTGCCGTACCAATGGACTACCATCTATTAACTCAGATGGTAGCTGAGCCATTCGCACAATCAAGGTACAAGACTGACGTCCAGAGTTACTCAGTATTTTTCCCCTGCTGACTTCAATTAAAGACATTTGCCTACTCTTAGTGTGAAAATCAAGCCATTAATTTCTGTGTTGTACACCGTCAGCTAAGATGTTAGGAGACTCTCTTTTTCAAGCTTTTAGTTACACCGATACTTGTTTTTCTAGCAATGTGTACTTTTCTATATTTTATGCCAGACATTAAATAACTAAAAATGGAATAAGCCTACATTCAATCTCAGGAAATATCAAAAGATTGAAAAATAGAGTCTCCTAATTCTGTGGCAGAACTTAACAGCATGCCAAATGAACCAATTTACACATTCTGTAGAGAGAGTTATGAGCTAAAATTAAAACAGTTGATGACCTCCATTTTTGTTTCTAGAAATCTCAGCACAAAGAATTTTGGCACAGCCTCTACAACAGATGTGCTCTTTCCTCTACTACAGCATCCATTTCCTTTACCACAGCACTATTTTATTTTAAAGGTCCTTCCAATGAAAAATTGAGGTAACAAGCTCCATGAAGCTTTGTTTTCTTCTTTATTCTCAAAAACTCTGTTTGATATTGCTCGAAAGCCAAATCCCTTCTCAGTTAAACAGTGAAGAAATTCACTATGTTTTAATTAAACAGGTACAATGTTTCTTGTTTTTCACACTGCTGATTTCTGACATTTCAATTACAGACTGTCTCACGAGTGTTACAATATACACACAGTACAAAAAAAGAAAAAAAGGAAGTTGAATTCACTGTGAATTGCCAGCTTTTAAAGGTATTCCTGAGTCCTCGGAGTTTAATTACCTAATACCCTCCAAACACAGTTTTTTGAATACCATCCTCTTTAATCATAAAATCCTAGAATGGTTTGGGTTGGAAGGGACCTTTAAAGGTCATCTCGTCTAACCCCCCTGCAACGAGCAGGGACATCTTCAACTCGATCAGGTTGCTCAAGAGCCCCATCCAGCCCGACCACGAATGGTTCCAGGGATGCGGCAGCTACCACCTCTCTGGGCAACCCGTTCCAGTATTTCACCACCCTCACTGTAAAGAATTTCTTCCTTATATAATGCAATATGAAATACATACAAAGTAAAACTGAGAGCATACACTAGACCTCATTGTTATAAAATCAGAAATAAACATGCATAATCTGCTTCACATGGATACAAGGTAGGACACTGCTCTCTCTATGATGCTACTTCCAGTGTTACCCGGGTGCCCTTAAGACTCCAGCCATTTGCTTTTCCAGGAAAGCTGCACCTCTGATTCCAAACGGTTTGAGCACTGGTAGGTTACCCGGTTTCATTACTTTCCACGGAGACCAAGCAAAAGGTGTGAAGGTCTTTATCTTTCAATCACTAACAAATGCGGTCAGGCTAAATGATTTGGGGTCACTACACAGACACAGTGTGCCACGGCAGGTCTTACTTCTGCAAAAATACATCATGTCCAAGCAAGTTTTAGTTATGCTTCAGTACAGATTCTGTCCATAATAGCTACACACCTAGAGCAAGGAGGCGTGTACACCTCCTTGTACACAACTTACTAGCTATGCTGTACTGTAATAAATAGAAACATTTTTTCCACCTCTTCACACGTGTATTCGAAGCACTCCTCTTGCCTAACAATTCAAGCAAGTCTACGCATGATACAGAGATTATCAGAAAAATGCCATTACTGGTACCAGTTTAGCTTAATCAATAGTACGTTCACACCCAAACATATAAGCAGGCAGCTTGACCACTACTAGCATTTTAATATTACTAGCAAACACATTCACTGAAAGAATCATAAAAATTAAAAGAGTTTATATTCTGTCAACCATCCTGTTCCACTACTAGTGACAGTGATGCTAAGGAAATCACTCTCTAATCCATCACAGTAGCAGAAAAGAGAACAAGTCAGATCTACTGACTTGAGAAGTACTTTCATCAGAGGCACCTCAATAAAGCTGGCAGAATCAGGACCAGAATGTTTTATGTTGTAATGCTAAGCTTCCCAAGAGTGGAAAACATGCACATTCTGTGGAACAGATGAACAGCTTAAGGCCCGACTCTTATTTCTAATGTTACTTGTGCGAAATGGAGATCTCATGATACCATAGGATCTCAGCTGCATTACTATCAAGTCCATGAATCTGCAGGGAAAAAAACCATTTTCTCCACAAACTGAAATAATCAAGAATGTTCCCCCTCTGCCCCCCGCATTTTATACAGACACAAAAATTGAGACCCCCACAGCAGCTGATACCACTAAACTTCATCTTGTCAGCAAGCAACTGCCACGATACAAATTTTATTATGCCCATGGTAACACACAGCATTGTAAAGGGTTGTTAGCAGAACGTTCACAGTAACCTCCAGCCCTCACAAGAGCCCTCTAGCCGAGACCCACAGCACAAGGGACGAGGAGCAAAGTCCTCCACTCCTGAGGCGCAGCAGCGCACAGCCAGGCCCGCGGACCCCACTGCCTTGAAGGGCCGGGGCCTGTCCCAGAGGCACGACAGCGGGAGGCCGCAGGCAGGCAAGCGCGGGGCCGGCGG
>NW_009260484.1:4089911-4091248 GCF_000687185.1 Egretta garzetta
GATGACGGCCGGCTGCAGGCGTGCCGGGAGCGCGACCCGCTTCCACCCCGCCGGCAACAGGTGGGGACCTGAATAACTTCACATCTTTTCAGGGGGGAACGAGGGGCATGGGGGAGCCGACGGGAGGATTAGATCAGATGTTATTGCCGGTGAAAAATTAAACAGAGCGGTGCTCTGGGGAGCACAGATTAATATATTTGGTGACTCCGCGTGCACAAAGCCTCGCCATTGTAGCCGTGTCTGAATGCCTGTGAATAGGATGGAGCATATGTGGCCTGTCACCGCAGGTGCCCACATCTGTTCGTCTCCGGGCAGATGCTCTCAGAAAAGGGGAGAGCATTTCCAAAAGCTCCGGCCCGCCCCATCCATACCCATCCTCTTTCTCATAATCACCTTCTGCAGAGGAGTTGTTGCCCACTTCTTCTCCCCCCCTCCCCACACCATCACCACCCCCCCACCACCACCACCTTCCCGGCACATAGAGAAATGCAGAAAGAAATAAGAACAACGCAAATTGGAAGCGGCTCAGAAAGCCCTGGAAACAGATGATCGAACTGCTTCTCCCCTCCCCGGCCCCGAAGTTTATTAGCAGCAGGTTTTGCGCTGCAGCGGGCGCACAATGCTGGAGATGTGTGCACCGTGCAAAGGGGCTGCGGGCCACAGGGGAACAGAAAAGCCCTTCATGCGTGAAATGCAGCCCGGTACGGTGGCGTGCTGTGCTGGCGGTGGCAGGGGAGGAGCGGTCGGTGCAGCTACCGCCTGGAGTGGCAGTTTGCAGCTACTATTTAGAGTTCTGGCATAATTAAATTAATTAATAAAAGCGGGGAAATGAGAAGAGAGGGTTTCCCTGTGAGAACTGGTGAACACAGCGATCACTGCCGCTGAAGTGGGTAGCAGGAAGGAATAATTTCCAGCCATCCAACAAAATCTCGCAGCTGGAATGCAGAATATTTTTCCCAGAAGCACCATCACATTTTTTTATCCCATGTAGGTGACCTGAGCTGGGATCGCTCCCCTTCCCTGCTCTGTGACACCCTGGCAAGCCAAGCCAGGCCTCCGTGCTGGACAGGGTTACGCCAGGCTTGCCTGGTGGGGCGCAGGCTAGATCTCGGGATCGCAGGGTATTTTGGGTTAGAAGGGACCTCAGAAGGCCACCTCGTACAAGCACGGCCCGCGGTTCCTAGCGTGGCGAAGGTTGTGAGTGTCCTTGGAGTTGAAGGGGGGCAAAGAGTTCTCCAAATGCGAGGCTGAGCCGCTCCCCTGGGGGAGTGAGAGCACCTGAATCGCCGTGTCCCAGAGCTGAGGCCGGGGGAGGCAGCGGGAGCCACGCGGCCCGG
>NW_009260484.1:4092769-4093525 GCF_000687185.1 Egretta garzetta
TAACACCGCGGGGGCGGCGCGGGGGGCGCGGTGCGGAGACGCGCGGTCGGGAGGGAAAAAGCGCCATTTGGTTGGGAGCAGATGGCTGGCTGGGGGGCTGATCGCGTCTAAAGGCGTGTCATCCCCCTTCAGCGAGAATCCCTGAGGGCTCCCCTTGTCTTCGGAATCAATGAAAATTAAAGTGCAGAGAATGGATGAATAGTTAGACCTCGAGTCCCTCCTTTGTTCGCCTCAGCTACTGGTGGGCAGGAGTTAAACTACAACAGCCTCCTATAGAAACACTTAAGTTAAACAGTCTCCCCGTTAGCCCAGCATCTGAAAGAGAGAGGGAGAGGGGGGAAAGAAGCAGAAAAAGGAGGTTTCTGTTTGATTTCCCCAATACAGAATCGCGGGCATAAATTAAGCCGGAGAAGAATGAGCGCCGTGGGCAGGATCCTGCCGGCTCTCACGGCGCCTTTCAGTCACGCTCAGCAGCGGTAATCGAGAAATCTGTGCCACGTCAATTTAACAAATACCCGGTACCGAAGGGGGGTTGTTAAGGATTTGGGGGCAAGTTTTTTCGGGTCTTTTTTTTTTTCCCTATCGCTGGGTTAAAGCCCTCGCGCGTGTAACTTCTTATTTCCAGTTTTTTAAGCAAGGGGATGCTAATGCACCAACTTTTTCTCTCGTAGATTAAAAGGTCCGCGGTGATATATCACTTCTCGCCTCCACTGACGAGCTACCCCCAAATTTCAAGACAGATATTGCCCCCCCCCC
>NW_009260484.1:4093766-4095221 GCF_000687185.1 Egretta garzetta
CCCCCCCGGGCCGCCTGCCTTTCCCTGCACCCTCGCACGGTGCCTGCGGGATCGCGGCTCCCCCCCCTGCCCCGGTATAACTCCGGGGTGAAAAAAAAAACCAAAATAACCCAAAACCAAAAAAACCCCCACCCACCAAACACCCAAACATTCCTCTACATTTAAGCTTTCGCTTAAGCGTCGAGGGGCGGGGAGAGGGGAGAAGAAGGGTACCTGGATGTAGGCGGCTCGTTCGGCCAAAATTAGATGTAAAGGGCGCACGCTTTGAGCGGCGAAAGATTGCAAAAGTCTGGATGGTCGTGGAAGTATCGAGGATACCTGCCTGGGTTTGGGGTAGGTGCCACGAACCCCCAGTAAATGAACGTGGGCAGCTACAGTCCTGGAACAGTCAAGAAGAGCTGGGCTGAATGAACTCATTAGTGATTTTCTTTTAATTGGTATTACCCAATGCTTTTACTTTAAGAAGTCTTTAAGATTTTTTTTTTCCTAGCGCATTGTAAGATAATTTGTGATCAAGACATCTGCTTCAATGAAAGTCACATTTTGCCATGCAAATGCACGTTTCAACCCAATAAAGTCGCCATAATAAGGCTTTTAGCACGGCATACCTACAGTGAGGTTATTGTAGCCAAATCCTGTCCTTTCGCACAGACGCTTAATCTGTGCTGAAATGATCTGTTACAATTAAAATGACATTTACAGAGACAGTTACACCTTGCATCCTAATGAATCTGCCCGCGCCTACCGAAGGTGTTTAAACAGAGGGCCCGAACAAAGTGGAAAACCCCGCTTCGAGTGACATGTGCCAGAGTCGCCCTCCAACTTTTATCCCCCGCTCCCATCCATCATTCAGAAATGGTAATCATCTCTGTCCCTCTTTCACCGCACCGGTGAACTCCTTTCCGTGTTTTTAAGATCAAAACAAAAGTTCTTGTGTCGGATGCATATGTAAAAAAATAATGTGATGGCTGGTGTAAAGTTGGATTGGTGGTTGTTGTTGTTGTGAAGTTGGGTTGGTTTTGGGTTTTTTTTTTAATTTCTTTTTTTTCTTTTTTTTTTTTTCTTTTTTTTTTTTTTTTTTTTTTTTTTTGCGGAGGGGGGAAGTGCTGGAAGGGATTTCTTTAAAAAATGTGCGGACATTGTTGTAGAGGCAGTAGCGTGCGCCGAGGGGAGCTCTTTCTCTCCCTCGCATTGTGCGGGGAGCAGGTGCTGTCTACATTACCATACAGCTGAGAGCACAAAGAGCTAACTGATTCAGCCCTCACACAATAACAAACGGCCTTAATGACAGCCACGCGAACGACACACACCAAACTCACTTTTTACTAAGCTGAAGGAGGAAAAAAAAAAAAAAAAGAGAGAGAGGGAGAGGTTGCTGGGGATGATGATGATGATGATGATAGAGGGGTGCGGGACCCGGGCGGAGCGGGAGGCTCTCTCCGGCAGCGGTGGTGG
>NW_009260484.1:4095642-4095963 GCF_000687185.1 Egretta garzetta
CCCCGGGGCTGTTTTCTCGCCGGAGCGTGTTGCGCTGCCTCTCTCCGGTGCGGAGGGGGTGTCACCCTCTCCCTGGAGCAGAAGGGGGATTCTTGCGGTTACCAAATTTGCAGGAATGTAAATGAGCACGTTTTGTGAGCGCGGAGGGGAGGGGGAGGAGGGTTGCACATTTTACAGCTCACTGACCATTTGGCGATCCATTGAGAGGAGGGTTTGGAAAAGTGGCTCCTTTGTGACAGCTCTAGCCAGATTGGGGGGCTGCTCATTTGCATCTCATTAGGCATGCAGGCGGCCGGCGGGATATAAGGGAGGCAGGCGCCC
>NW_009260484.1:4096169-4096746 GCF_000687185.1 Egretta garzetta
CGACGCGCGCAGGGCGAGCGCAGCCGCGCAGAGCCGCGCAGAGCCGCTCCCGCATCGCACCGCACCGGGAATTATCGCCGCTGCCTCCGCAGGGATTTCCAGATCGCCGATTTTTAATCTTCCTTGGGAAGCCTTTTCTCTGCCTCTGTTGGGAATTAAGTTGCTTTTATTTTTTTTATTTTTATTTTTATTTTTTTCTTCCTGGAGGAAAGGAGAAGCACCGTGGATTGGGAAAGAAAAAGAGCCTAGCAGATTAATCTTAACATTTTTTTTCCTTTTTTTCCCTTTTGCTATCCGAAAGAGCTGTCAGTCGCCGACAGGCTACACCTAGAGGTATCGACAGAGGGGGGGAAAAAAAAAAAAAAAGTCAGAGACACTCCTGAAAGAAGGAGACCGTGACACTAACTCTTCCAGCTCTGCTGGAGCGAGCGGCTTTGGCCGCTGCGTTTTTTCTTTCCCCCGAGAGACACTTTCCCCTTTCCCCTCCGACGAGGAGACAAGGGGGAGGAAAGCGCGGGCACCAGAGCTGCCCCTCCAAAATGGGAGGCCGGTTCCTGCAGACGCTCGTCCTTTCATC
>NW_009260484.1:4097556-4099860 GCF_000687185.1 Egretta garzetta
CTGCGGGCGCTGCCCCCTGGCCCTGCCTGCTCTCACGCTCTCCCGGTGGGTTGTCTCTGCTCCTTCTTTCCCCAGGGCACCTTCTCGCTCATCATTGAGGCTCTGCATACGGACTCTCCTGACGACCTCACCACAGGTAACTGTCCCGAAACAGACTCTTCCCCGGAATAATCCCAGCCCTGTGGCCTCACCTCCACCCCACTCTCTGCGGCATGCAGCTCCTTCCCCCCCAACCCATCCCATCCCATCCCTGCTCCTCTTTGGGAGACCACGGGAAGAGAGGCCAACCTGTTGGCACACAGCCCCATCAACTTGCCTTCGTGGTTCCCCTCCCACCAGAGACCCCCAGCTGAGCATCTTCCTCCCGCCCCTGCCTGCTTCGGGCTCCCTAATTACTCCTTCCCTCTTTGCTTTTGCACAGAAAACCCCGAGCGCCTCATCAGCCGCCTGGCCACCCAGAGGCACTTGGCGGTGGGTGAAGAGTGGTCCCAGGACCTGCACAGCAGCGGCCGCACTGACCTCAAGTACTCCTATCGCTTCGTGTGTGATGAGCACTACTATGGAGAAGGCTGCTCTGTCTTCTGCCGTCCCCGGGACGATGCCTTTGGTCACTTCACTTGCGGAGAGCGCGGCGAGAAAGTCTGCAACCCGGGCTGGAAAGGCCAGTACTGCACTGAGCGTGAGTGTCCACCTTCTTGCCTCCCCGGGTGCTGGTTGCAGCAGTCTCCCCTGAGCTTTTTTTTGGGGGGAGGGAGGGGGAGCTTCTCAGGCATCAGGCCCCGCGGGGGCCACAGTGGGTGGAGGTCTGGTGCTGTGGACAGGCTTTACCCGTGTGGGGGACAGGAGGTCTTCAGCATTGCCACAGAAAGTTAACACAGACAGCCCCTTCTCGAGCTAGTAAAATGTCAGTGCCAGCGTTAGGCTCTTGATCTTTTGCTGCAGGCATCAAATCTGATAGCAAAATGTTCAGCAGTTGCTGGGGGATTTATTAAAATATATCAGGGCTACTTTTTATACCTAGCCCCCCCTTTCCAACCATGGGACGTTGATATGATCATCCGCAGGGTACATGGCTTAGGGAGAGGGATCTAGGCTTTGGCATCATCTGTGCGGCAGGCCTATTGGTAGGCTTGTTATGGTCTGATGTTTTGCCACTTTGTACTGAGACAAGTATCGGGAGGTCCAAGATCTTCTCTGTGGCCTCTAGACCATACATTTCTCATCTGGGGCATGCATAAACTGCCACTAACAGAGATTGTTGTGCCTGGCGCCACAAGAACATTCAACTTCTTCCCCATCTCTCTTCTGTGCCACTGCCATGATCGTGACTACTAATAAAGCGGTGAGGGACGTGATTAAAGTACACCTGAGCTTGAAGTTGTTGAGGAATGTGGTGTGTTGATACAGCAGGATAAGCTGGGACAGCAAGCAGATGGCAGAGAGGATAGTCAGGGATGTCCAATACCTCCAGCTTTCTACAAGATTACCGCCCTTTGTAGATACGTGGCGATGCACACCCAAACACTCACACAGAGCTCCTGCTGCAGCGTGTGATGGCATCCTCTGCTTGTGTGCGTGCACGGGTCTGGAGCACGCTGGCAGATGACGTGCTGGGCGAGTGCTCCTCTCCAGTCATCCGAGGGCCAGGCAGGCAGGGAGAAAACAGTTACAGGGTGTAAAGCAGCCTCCTGCTTTTCTCCTTGTTGTGTTTTTGTTTTTCTTAAAGCCCAACTACACTGTGGTCTCAGCTGAGCTGCCATCAAATGAGCCCACATTGATCCTTCACAGTGTTAGTGACTGCTAGGATGCTTTTAGCAGTTCATGGTAGAATGTTGCACAACAAACAGCAGGCAGAGAAGCTCGCATTTCCTTTGATAGTGTTTTAAATAGGAGCTACAACCTTTCCCATGATCAAAAGTGCCTAGCCCAGTTGTGTCAAGGGGTGGGGAAAAAGGAAGCATTTTGATAATGAGCTCTTTCGGGGCTGTCAGCACTTTTGGATGCCTGTACATTGCTGCTCTTCCCGTAGCAAAGTAGAGGGCTGCCTGTCTTTCTTGATTCCTTATGTACGCTCTTCGCTCTGCTTTCTCTCTTGCAAGAAAACAACTTGTAAGAGCGAGGCAAACCTACTAGGCAGGGGAGATGTGTTTATGTGTGCATGCAAAAAGAATGTTTTGCCGTTGGCGAGCGGAGCTGCCAGTCGCAGATTGCTTCCCGTCGCCTCGCCCCCAGCTCCATTCTTTCCAACTTGGAGGCGATCTGATTATCAGCGCCGATTCTTTCTTTTTTTTGCTTCCCCCCCCC
>NW_009260484.1:4100115-4114984 GCF_000687185.1 Egretta garzetta
CCCCCCCCCCCGCCGGCCCCATTGGCTCCGGGGCCGGGGTATTGTTGCAGTGGGGCAGCTGCTGGGAGAGAATAGACAATAGAGCAGCTGTCTTGCACTGGCACCCTGCACACCAGCTGTCCACTCTTATCTGCACACACACTTTCGGGGGATATTAAGAGGTGGAGCTGTGTGCATAGAATTGGAAAAAAGGACTTCTGACCCTCACTGGGAAGGGAAGGGGGGGGGTGAGGGGCTGTGAGGAAGGGAGCAATTGTGAGCCCTCTTTTGTCTGTGTGCAACTGTATTAAGAAGAATGCTCATCCCCGGCGATAAGTAAAGTGCCCAGTTACGGGGCGAGATCAATACTCCTGCAGACTCCAGAGATTAACTCAGCCGCGCTTAACTGCCCCGGCCTAGTAAAAAGGGGCTCGCTCCTCACCCGCAAGGTGCTCTTGGGATCGGACATGTGAAAGGGAGGTGTTTGGCCCCAGCGCTGATGTCTCTCCCCGCTTGGTTTGTTTACAGCGATTTGTTTGCCTGGATGCGATGAGCAACACGGCTTTTGCGACAAACCTGGGGAATGCAAGTAAGTTTTCCTACTCCCCCTCCTGCTCCCTTCTTTGTCCTTAACGCTGATGCTCTGGCATTAAGTAAACCATTGGTCATTTGAAGGGTCGGTTTAAATGCCTTTCTTCATCTTAGATGGTAACTTGAGAAATCCAGGTGATGCCAGATCAAAGTATTAATCTACAAGTCAAACATCAGTGCCATTAATATTAACCTAACGAGTTTGCAGTGGTGTATGTAAGGTTTAGCTGTTTGTTATTAGAGTAAACAAATTAACTACCTGGAACCGTGGCTCTATCTAAGGAAGTGGAAGAAATAGCTGGGACCGATGAAAGCTGATGCTACGGTTGGACTTGGTGACTTTCTCACATGAAGGATCACTGAGGGCTTTTAGGAAACTTGATCCCTGGCATCAGTGTGTTTGCGGAGTTTGCAATAGAGTTTCCAACTGTGAGAAGTCTAAATCTGATGAGACTTTGTTGTTGGCTTTTTTTTTTTCCAGATGCAGAGTGGGTTGGCAGGGGCGATATTGCGATGAGTGCATCCGATACCCAGGCTGCCTTCATGGTACCTGTCAGCAGCCGTGGCAGTGCAACTGCCAGGAAGGATGGGGTGGCCTTTTCTGCAACCAAGGTGAGCTCTCAGTCCTTGCCTGAGCATCTGCTTTAAAGTGCAGAAAGGAAGCAGCTGTTTCAGCTCACCCACCCCGTGCTAGCCTTGCGAAGCAGCAAGTATCCTGGCTGTCTTCTTTTTTAAAATAAAAATATCTTTTACAGACCTGAACTACTGCACCCACCACAAGCCCTGCAAGAACGGTGCCACGTGCACCAACACTGGTCAGGGGAGCTACACTTGTTCTTGCCGACCCGGGTACACAGGCTCCAACTGTGAGATTGAAATCAATGAGTGCGACGCCAACCCTTGCAAGAATGGTGGAAGCTGCAATGTAAGTTTGAGTTGCTTCTGCCATCTGAAACCCCAAGGGAGGCGTTAATGTCAGTTTTACTGATTTTTCAAAATCCCTTTTTGGATTTCAAAACAACTTCAGACAAATATTTTGACCATTTCTCCTTTCTTCCCTCCAGGATCTTGAGAACAGCTATTCCTGCACCTGCCCCCCAGGCTTCTATGGTAAAAACTGTGAGCTGAGCGCAATGACCTGCGCTGACGGGCCATGCTTCAACGGTGGGCGATGCACCGACAACCCCGATGGGGGATACAGCTGCCGCTGCCCACTGGGTTATTCTGGGTTCAACTGTGAAAAGAAAATTGATTACTGCAGTTCCAGCCCTTGTGCTAATGGTAAGGCCAAACATGCCGCGGTGACCTTCTAAAAGGGGACCATCCAGCTACTTTGGCTTCTGGTCTGGAGTTCATAACAAGGCCCCCTGATCAATCATGGTCCATGTCATGTCACTAGTTGACTTGGTGGAGGAACTGTACTTAAAAAGTAACGGTGTGGTTTGGGCCACTGCTGCAGATCGCATTTTCTCAAGGGGTGACTGCGGCCAGGTAACGTGGCCTGAAGCTTCATGAGTAAAAGTGTGGAGGTTTATACTTGCAAATGTTTACCTCCAAAGACTCTTTGAGGTCTGTGGATGCAAAATGCCATACAAGTGCTAAATACTATTGCTTGTAATCTGGTAACAGTAATCTTCCTGTTTTGATTAAACTAGTGGGGACTTTCTTTACTGCAGTCCTCCTCATTCATTGCCACTCAAACTCTGTAACGTGAGACTGTGGTGTTAACCTGATCTGGACGAGCTTTGTTGTCCAAGCTGAGCGAAATGTTAAAAAGGGGGTAGGATGGAGAATGAAAAATAGATCCGATTAACAAATACCTCCCTTAAAAAAAACCCGCACTTTTTATGGTGGGTCAGGCTTGGCAAAGGTTGAGCTAAGCCCTCAGAAAGAAAGCTTTCCTTGGCTGCCGGCTGCGGCGGTCGCCCCGAGAGCAGCAGGGGGGAGGCTGTTGGGTCTGGCTGCCCACCACTCAGCGCTCGTCCCCCTTGATGTCTTGCAGGAGCCCAGTGCGTCGATCTGGGGAACTCCTACATATGCCAGTGCCAGGCTGGCTTCACTGGGAGGCACTGCGATGACAACGTGGATGACTGCGCCTCCTTTCCCTGCGTCAATGGAGGGACCTGCCAGGATGGCGTCAATGACTATTCCTGCACCTGCCCCCCGGGATACAACGGGAAGAACTGCAGCACCCCGGTGAGCAGATGCGAACACAACCCCTGCCACAACGGGGCCACCTGCCACGAAAGAAACAACCGCTACGTCTGAGTACACGGAAGGCCAGAATGCCCAGTTCCCCTGGATCGCCGTCTGCGCCGGGATTATTCTGGTCCTCATGCTGCTGCTGGGGTGCGCTGCCGTGGTCGTCTGCGTCAGGCTCAGAGTGCAGAAGAGGCACCACCAGCCTGACGCCTGCAGGAGCGAGACCGAGACCATGAACAACCTGGCGAACTGCCAGCGCGAGAAGGACATTTCCATAAGTGTCATTGGTGCCACTCAGATTAAAAACACGAATAAGAAAGTAGACTTTCACAGTGACAACTCCGATAAAAATGGCTACAAAGTCAGATACCCGTCAGTGGATTACAATTTGGTGCACGAACTCAAGAATGAGGACTCTGTTAAAGAGGAGCACAGCAAATGTGAAGCCAAGTGTGAAACGTATGATTCGGAGGCAGAGGAGAAAAGTGCAGTACAGCTAAAGAGGTATCTCTCACATCTGAGCGCAGGGGGCAGCCTGCCTCTGGAGGGGGGGGTGTGCGTGTCTCATAGGTAGCGTGAAGCAGTGGCCATCTGACCTGTGTTGTCTCTTTTTGTCTGCAGTAGCGATACTTCTGAAAGAAAACGGCCAGATTCAGTATATTCCACTTCAAAGGACACAAAGTACCAGTCGGTGTATGTCATATCAGAAGAGAAAGACGAGTGCATCATAGCAACTGAGGTTAGTATACTGCCGGGCAGCTGGAACAGCAGAGAAAGGTCTCGGTGCGCAACCCTCATCTCACACGCGTCAGGGCGGCTAAACTCTTTTCCGTGGTGCCACAGGGATTTGTACCTGTTGAAATCCAGCCAGCTCAACTTTGTCGTGCTGCGGATGTTGTAAAGGCAGGCTCGGTGACGTGCTGCCGTGGGTGTTACGGGTGCGACGACTTTTGCAGACGAGGGTAGAGCAACGGTGTGGTTGTGGTCTGCTGATCTGCCCCTTAGCGTGCTTCATGAAGAGCCCACTCTTGCCTGGCGTAAAGACAGAGTCCTGACCCTCTGCAGCCTTACAGCCCTCTTCTTGCTCCCCATTAACCACTCCTGATCTCTGCTCCTGTTTTCTCTCACCAGGTGTAAACCAGAGGCGATACGGCAAGGTGGTTGTTCAGAACAATTTCAGAGGAGACGTGCCCCGATGAATGCTGCTGAAAGAGGAATGGGAGATAGATTCCTTCACTGACTGCTGCTGAGAAACTAAATTCAGGCTTGAGCTGGTTCTCTACTGAAGTTAGCAAAGTGACTGCAAAATAAAGAAACAAGATGGACACCAGGCAAGGGTCTGTGTTCAAGGATTACTGTTGCACTGCCTTTTATGAATTTTATCATTGCACTATGGTCAGTTGCTTTTCTATATATATTTAAATGAATGGACTTAATTACTACATAAGAAGCATGCACTGCCTGAAGTGTATATTTTGGATTCTTATGAGCCAGTCTTTTCTTGAATTAGAGACACAAACACTGCCTTTATTGTCTTTTTTGATACTAAAATGTGTTTTTACTAGGTGAGAAAAAGTGTGTTATTTTTTTGAATCTGTAAAAATATTTTCATGATAATTGTAAAGCTTGAGTATTTTGTGATGTTCATTTTTTTATAATTTAAATTTTTTGGTAAATATGTACAAAGGCACTTCGGGTCTATGTGACTATATTTTTTTGTATATAAATGTATTTATGGAATATTGTGCAAATGTTATTTGAGTTTTTTTTACCGTTTTGTTAATGAAGAAATTCATTTTTAAAATATTTTTCCAAAATAAATATTATTAATGATAACCAGAGTGCTATGTTTATTCCATAACCAATGATGAACAGACTGAACCTTGCAACCAGGCATCTGACAGGCTTTTGTGGACTCATGGGTGGATGGGGTAGGACCAAGACCTATCACAAAGACTGGGGAACAACTTATTCTGTGTAGACCCCCCTCTTTCCCCTCTTAACCTTCTTAACTGTTGACCCCACAGTTGTGCTCGCTCTTACCCCAAAGTCAAAACCTTGAGTAATGTTTGCTCAGTCATGTTGGGTTGAGTATATATAAACACATATGACATCATTTCCCAAGGAAGAGCAAAGCAAGTGCGCTCCATCGCAATCCAGACGCAATCATCATGACTCAGCTCTTCCTTTCTTGTAATGTCAAACACTTGCCTGGAGTGCAGGGGAGTTGGGGACACCCAGGGCATGCCAGTGAGGGCCCCCAGCTCAGGCCCTTGGTGTGAGGTCCCCCCGTCACACTTGCCGGGGGGTGGCACTTCCCTCTGCAGGGAAGGGTGACATGAATTGACTGGTGGCCACAACTCTCCTGGCTATGATAGTTCTCTGAAGCATTAGTTTCATCTTTGGTTTCCACTCTGCCCCTGGTGCCTGCTGCTGTCATATCTGCCCCTAGCTTGGTCCCTAATGCTCAGGCAATTTCCCCAATTTCATTTGCCCTAACTAGCTCTCCTTCACGTTGTGCTGTGAGTTAATTAGCAGAGGCCCTTCAGAAAGAAGCAAAGTGTTCTTCCACCTCAGGATAAAAAGGAAAACATAGGAAATAATTTCCTTTTTGCTCTATTAAAGCTGAACCCCAATCATTCTGGGCCACTTCCCGTAGCTTCATAGAACTGATGAAAATCCTCTGTCCCCATTTGCTTCAGGGAAGGGGGATGCTGTCCTAAACACAAAGAGTGGGATAGCAGATATAATCAAGCACTTATTCCAGATGGTGATCTATATCTATAAAGTATATACGTGCTCCCATTGTTTTAGTGTATGTAAGTAGATGAATGGCTGGAACTGCATTTTGGTGTAAGGTTGATGGAAAACTCACACTGGCTGCAGGGGCTTGGCTGTCTATAAGGCATTCTCGTGAAGCCAAACCTTAGACAAGATCTACCAACTCACTTCTCATGAAGTGATCCGGCAGGGTCATCCCCTTCCTTTGTCTCAAAGTGTCTTTTTAGGGAAAGTTTTCATAAGGAGAGTGGTGTGAGGTATTAAAAACCAGCCTGTCAGTGATGGTCTGAACAGCGTTTTCAATCCGAGCAGTACCATAACAACCTGCCAATAACCAGTCAGTGCATGATGTATCAAATGAGGCACAACGGTGTGTGTGGTAGCAAGTGTTCAGAGCAACATAATCTCACAGACTGGACAAACAAGTGAGCCTTGGTAGGTTTTATTGCCATCTCTGTTGCTGATTTGCTCTTCGGCCTTGGGATAATCACTTTATTTCTCTCTGTTTCCTCTTCTCACCAAGCTTTTTGGAGCCGGTTTGTCTCTTACAATGCACTGCACTTTCAAAGTCAGTGCCGTGATCTCAGCTGGGCCCTCTGAATGCTGCTTCTGTAGAAACAGCAGTAATGAGCGGAAGGTCATTGGTGGCCACGTGCCTCTGTAACGTCAGGTCTTCAGTGCTACAGCAAGTACTACTTTAATACGGTGCCAGGTAAAGGTCCAGAAAAGCACACAGCTCCTTGCTCTTGTAAAGGGGCACAGCATCGGCATCTACCTAACTTTGCTTAAAAATAAAGCAGCTTTGGAAAACTCAGTCTGTCCAAGTGTTTTGGAACAAGTGTTAATTACCAGAAGCACTGAGCTTGCTGAGTGATGGAAAACATACTGTGGGAAAAGAGAAGGTCTTGTCCTGAAGCACCTTCTGAAATGATGGCTACGCAGATGAGCCCAACAGCTTCTTCCATTTCTGTCATGGGGCTACTGCCACATGAAGGATTTACTTCTTGTACAGGATTACTAAGTCCCCCAAACCTGAGTGCTCATGTATACAGGGGCTCTTGGTGAACAGAGCAGGTTTGAGGCATGCAGTGCGGAGCACTGGATCCACGCTCTTCACCTTTAGCATCCGGGCCTTTCTGGGGGAAAAAAATGGATGATCTAGGCAGGGGGTGGAAGTCATGCGCATGTTTGCTTGAGAGAGAGGCGGTGGCACATGCTGGTGCCAAGCCGTGTGTGCCGGCAGTGCACACCACGGGCAAGGGGCAGCGGGGTTGCCTGCCTGCCTCGGCCCCGACAGGGCAGCGCTTGCTCGAGGATGGGAGCTCTGCTGCCAAAAAGCGGCAGGAACCTCCCTGTCAGCAGGGTCTCCAAAAGGCCTCCTCGTTCTAAAACGAGAGAAGAGCCTGCCTGGGGAGGCCATTTAGCCAGGACAGCTGAGAATTCAGGGCCCGATCCAAAGCCCATTAAAATTAATGGAAAGACTCCAACGAGCTGCAGAGACGCATGGCACCGTGCCCCTCCTGACACAGCACATCTCCGGCTCTCCCTGGGGAAGCTGCATGAACCGATGCAACGTGTGTCCCCGTGGGCATGGGATGAGAAAGCCCACGGCTGGTCTAGCCAGGTCTGCCCCCTGGGCAACTTCTCCCCCTGGTCCCAGCCTGGGAGTTGGACCAGGACCTTGGGGACCTGGGGCCCCTCCTCAGGCTGTCACTGTGGCATCGTCCCTTCATGCCCCCACCTCCACCTGCAGCGGCCAGGGAGGGCTTGGCCTCATCCGGTGCCAGGTCTCAACAGGGTGACTGGAAAGGACGCCCCTCAGTCCACGCCTCTGCCTGCAAGGCTGTTTCTCTGTGGCAAGCAGAATTTGCAGGCTTGGCACGGACAGGACCTGTCAGGAACGTAGAGGCGCTGAAACAGCAGTGGAGGTCAGCAGCAGGGAGTTATTAGCTGCCCTGTCTGTGGAAGGGGACTTTTTAAGCAAGGTGTGTCACAGTTTTCTGTCCTGGTTTTGGCTGGGATAGAGTTAATTTTCTTCATAGAAGCTAGCACAGTGCTGTGTTTTGGATTTAGTACTAGAAGAATGTTGATAACACACTGATGTTTTTAGTTGTTGCTAAGTAGTGCTTAGACTACTCAAGGACTTTTTGAGTTTCTCCTGCTCGGCCAGGTGCATAACAAGCTGGGAGTACAGCACAGCTAGGACAGCTAACCCAAACTGACCAAAGAGCTATTCCATACCATATAACGTCATGCTCAGGGGGGTTAGTTGGTCTGTCGGGGGGAGGGTGATGGCAGCTCGGGGAGAGTGATTGCTGCTCGGGACGGGCTGGGCATCGGTCAGCGGGTGGTGAGCCATTGCATTGTGCATCACTTGTTTTATATATTCTGTATATTCTCTTACCATTATTATTATTACTATTATTATTTTCTCTTATTAAACTGTCTCTATCTCAACCCTAGGCTCTAACCTCTTTTTCTTCCCGATTCTCTCCTCCATCCCACTGAGGGAGGGGGGAGTGAGTGAGCAGCTGCGTGGTGCTTAGTTGCCAGCCAGGTTAAACCACGACACTTTCGAAATATAGGAAGCTTTGAGTTCAGACAGCATGTCTTAGGTTTAGTTGCAAGACACGAGTTTGTAGATTGCTTTAAATGGGTATTTGTGCTTACTTTGTATGCAGTTCAGGAGGACAGCCTGGGCGTCAGGAAACTTGGGTACTATTCCTGGCTCCACCACAGACTCGATGTGTAACCTTGGGAGAGGAAGGATGGTCTTGTGGTCAAGGAGTTGTGGAGGGACTCAGGAGGGCCCCCTTCTATTTCCAGTGCTCCCTCCAGACTTCCTGTGCAACCTTGGACCTGTGTCACTTAATCTTTCCAGGACCTTAGGAAAATGGGGGCCTCCTGGTTGTGCTAACGGGGAGAAGGTCATCTGCGCTTGTGAGAGGATACCGTGGTGGTGGGGAATGTTAAAATACCCTCCAAGGCGAGTAAGGCTATTTCCTATCTCTGCATGTCAGATTGCTTGTCTGCGAGGCGGCGAGCTATTTTTGCAGAGTGCTTTCAGACGCTTGCATGGAATAAAGACCCCCATCACAATTGAAACATCCATCATCTCAGAGAGGATACACAAACCCCGTTCTGGCAGCAGGGAGACGAACTGGCGGGGCGAGGGTGGCAGCTGCGGCGGTGGGAGTACGGGTGTGCAGGGGGGACGTGATGCAGCGGTGTGCCCACCGCGCCCAGGAAGGGTGACACAGGTGGTAGCGTTTATGTGGGGGGCCGCAGTGCCACCAGCCTCCTCTCACAGATCGGCACCTGCAATCCAGGTCTGTAGCTGTCTCTCTGCTGGAGCAGGCTCTCTTCCAGTAAAACCATTTTGCAGGTAGAGATGCAGATTAATCTCAGCTTGGGACTATGAGGGACAAGGAGGAGAGCTTCAGAAATGATACAGATGGTAATTATCCACTGGCAGATCCTGGGAAACCTCCCTGTTGTAAGGATCTAACACCCAAAGTCATATATTTCAAAGAAAATGACCTGAGAACTACTTCTAGGCCAAATTCCAAACTGAGTAGTGATCTCTCATGATGCCTGACATCCACTTGTGTCAGATGAACGGGGAGCCTCTCCATTCCCTTCCCTCCTCAGGAGCCACTTTTTTCACCTGACTGTTAAGACCTGGTTCTCTGCCTGTGTCTCTGCTACCTACCATGCAAGTCAGAGAAATCAAGAACCTGGCTGGAGAAGACCCAGTGTGCCCTACGAGGCAGATTTTCAAGTGAAATGTGGGGTCTGCTGTTGTGGAAACACGACGGCTGATCCTGCTGCCTGCAGTGAGGCAGGGGTGGACGCCAGACCCACTGCTGGGGCAGGGAGAGGGGGGAGATGTGGCTGGAGGTCACAGCATCCTCCTGACAGGTTGGCTTTTTTTTCTTAGGAAGCAGCACCCCTGGTCTTTTCTCCTGCTGCTGTGGCCTCATCTGCACCAATAAATTCAACACTGCTGGGGCTGCTCTCTGGTCCTGCAGCCAGTCAGTATGGATGGGACTGTGGCCAGGGTGTTTAAACTGCCTTGCTCTCCCAAACCGACTGCTATATCCACATCGCCTGTGGGGGACGGTTCCTGCTTTGTGCCTAGGAACAGCTCGAGACACTGCTCACTGCAGGGGCAAAAGCTTGACAGGGACCACAGTAGCAACTCAACAATACAGATGATTGTGCTCGAGAGACCAGGAGCTGCTTAATTTCCCAGCACAGGTGTACCCAGAGCGCCTTACTCCTCGGTGTAGGCGAGGAACTCTGGTTGTCAGCTATGGGGGTAACTGTGAGGGTCAGTGCAGTCTCATGTCACCTGCTAGGGGCAACTATATAGACTGCCATTGCTTACTTTAAAGCTTGCTCTGTGCATGGGTTATATATGACCGGGGTGATTTTTTGTGCGATGTGAAACTACACCAGCCAAATAGCCAGTGTGGATGCAGCCGCATTGAAAGAAAGGTCACGTACATCACTGCAGATACCTTCTCTTCCTGTGTTTATTTATCTCAACCATGCTAGTAAAAGCAACTTTGTACCACTGTGCTCTCCAGAGCATGGCTGTGCGGCTATAAAGATGCAGGTATAGCTCAGAAAAGACATGGCTGTTGGGACAAGGCTTGAGCGCGTACAGCTGCATGGGCGCAGGGCTGCTACTTGGTGTGCCTATCTCCATGGGGTAATTTCCCAGTGGCCTGAAGGCTGAGCAGGAGACAAGACCAGGACAGGGGTGTCCTGTGTTATCCTTTTTCACAAGAAACTGGAATTTTGTCTGGACAGCACTTTCTGTGGGCACGGACAGAGCAGATAGCCAACTCTGACCAGCCCTTAGCGCAGGGAGGGCACGCCAGTATTTTTACAAAGGAGATTTTCAGTGGGGAAACTGTTTTTCAGCTGTGGTAAACTGAAATACCCTCTTGAAAAGCTCCTATGAGTTTCACTTTCTTTGTGAAGCAAGATAGCAAAATGACAAGTAAGTGCTTCCCGTCAGACAGCAAATTAGCTGAAAACTTCCTTTCTTTTTCTTTTTTTGGTGGTTTTTTGTTCGTTTGTTTGTTTCCAAATATAGAATTGATCTGGGAATGTTATCTCATTAAAAAGTTGTATATTTTACTTTTGATTTTGCTTTAGAATGTGAACGTCTTTAAAGATAAGTTCTCCTTCTCACCTCATCTTCTGGCCCTAAGTAGCACTTTAGTGGCCTGAGGAAGGTTGTATTTAACATAAGCAAACTGCAGGATTTGGCCATATGTCAGAAAATCCATTTAATGGTAACCTGCACAAGGGAAAACTGGTACCCTCAAGAACAACTAATTATGCGGGGCACAAAGCGTGATGAGATATGAACGCCTAGCATAAAAGGCTAATAACTTTGCCATTAATATAAAAATAAATTCAACCTCTTCAGAGCATTTTCAACAGGCATAGAGTCAAAATAGAATCAATCATAGAATCATAGAATCGTCTAGGTTGGAAAAGACCTTTAAGATCACCAAGTCCAACTGTTAACCTAACCCTGCCATCCCACCACTAAACCATATCCCTAAGCACCTCACCTATCCTTCTTTTAAATACCTCCAGGGTAATAAATAAAAACTGAAACAAAAATTGTACAGAGGAGAATCAGGCCTCCAACACTTGAATCCAAGTTCGCATCCAAGATAATTTGGCTGTTACTTGTGCGCTTTTCTTTTCAAGGCATGAAGAGATTTTCCTTTATGAGGTTTTTCCATACATGCAAACACGGGTGTTTACAAAGGCCACCTGTCTGAAAAATCTAAGCCCCTCGCTTTGGTCTGGTTTTACCTTGGTTTGAATCAAAGGGCCCGTGGAATTCTCCATTGCCCTGCTGTGGTGATGGTTTGACACAGCTGCTGCTGCTGCCGCGATTGCGGGTGTCTTTGGAAAAGTCAGATCCCCGGCGCTCCCGCTCAAAGCGAGAGGGATTGTTCAGAGAGAAAAACTAACATAGAATGACTACATACTGTGCTGGTCATAGCCTGTATCTTAATTTTCTTTCTTCTTTCTGTATCAGTTTAAAGAAAGGAACCGTGAAAAATGTATGATGTTGTGTAAGTTCTTCTAATTGACTTCAGGAAGCGTTATCTGGGGTGGCAGTTGTGAGCACACAAACTCGGCAGACTTATCTGCGTTATCTAATTACCAGACTATAAAGTTCTGCTGACATTTCCTTTTGATAAATACAATACACTGCTTTCTTTATCTATCTGTATTAAAGAAACAATGTTCTCCTAAATCCAACCCCACGCATATGCTTTTTACTAAAACAACGTTACAAACCCCAAGACTAACAGAAATGTTGCCACAGCTTCAACAGTCCTAAATGAAAACAGTGGCTTTCTGATGAAAGACATTATCTAACGGTGGTAGGAAACCACCACAAATCTCAATGTTTAAACTGTGAATAAGCATGAAACAGATTTGAAAGATATTTATTAAGCAAAAAGAGAGAGCTGGAAAAAGAAGAAGGAAACAAAGAGCTGCAACATTACAGGTATGCTTGCATTTCTTCACTGCTGCTGCTGCTGCGTTTAACTACGTGCAGAAATCCAGAATCATAGAATCGTTTAGGTTGGAAAAGACCCTTAAGATCATCGAGGCCAACTGTGAATCTAGCACTGCCAACCCCCCCACTAAACCATGTCCCTAAGCACCACGTCTACACGCCTTTTGTGTTATATATTATTTTGCGTTATATATTAGTGTTTACTGTTAGGGTTTCAAACCGAGATTGCCAGAGATGGCTGGACTTTCAGAGCTCACCTCTGCATGTGCACAGGAGGGTTTTGGATGATTGTGGAAAGCAGGACTTCCCGCACCAAGCTTTGGTGCTGGAAGCCTGCAGGTAACAAAAAAAAAGGGAAGGTGCCTCTAAACAATGCTGGTCGCTGTTTGACCTCCTCTGTTTTCCACTGCTATGTGAGGAGAGGTTTGGGTGCCTCCTGCACTGGGAAGGGAAGGGTCAAGAGTTGGGGTGGGTGCGAGAAGAGGTAAGGCATCTTTTTTCCTGGGGAACCCTGCTCCAAAAACAGGGGTACGGAGGCTCCAGCAGAAGACAAAACCATCGCAGAAACATTATGGCACCTTTAGCACTGAAGTCCCAGCTTGTAGGCCCTCTGAGTTTCCATTTGCCTCAGTGAGGATTAGGCATGGGGGGGCCATGGTGGTTGGGAATCCTTTGGCACCTGTACATGCCCCACAGTTGCTGTGTGCCCCTGCCCCTGTGACCAAGCAAGCAGGGCGTACTGAAGCCTGGAGGCAGCACAAGTATTCAGCAAAAGACAGGAGATGTGCAGTGCCTTTTAAACCTGCATTTAGAATAAAGAAAGAACACACAAGTGAAAAAGAAAAACTGCGAGACCACGCTGGGGTAAGCTGTAAACACCCATTGTAGATCAAACGTAGCCACCAAGTTCTGGGGATGTTCCAAAGAGCACTTTTCTAACAGATAGATAGAAAAGATACCCATTTCTGTCAGAAATGCTAAACGAAGTGTTAATGACTGGAATAAATAACAGGTGCTGGGAGCAGCTGTTACTGATTAATGACTTGTCTTTTTTTAAATAGGTTTTCTGTTGGGGGAATCAGAAGTTTTCAGTAATGCTCCATTGTCAGACATTTGAGGAAGGTTTTTTCCTTTTTCTAATAAATTGCTCTCTCATTATTTCTAAGGCAAAACAGATTCAAGAATCAAACTAAATTAATATTTGAGTTTCAGACCATCAATAGTTGAGGAAAATCCAAACTACAGTGCTTCTCAATTGCACAAATGACTTGCTTCCTTTCCCTGCTTTCTTTCTGCCCATTTTTATCTTGTGTTCTCTCACATTTTCCTTTTTATTTTTTCTCTCTTTACCTCTCCATCTCCCTCTTGTTGTTTACTTGAGGTATCTGGAGATGGTGGTTCCAATACCATGTATATTTGGCCTTGAAGTTGTCTTTTTATAAGCATATGAGGGATGATGAGATTGAATGTTACACGAAAGACTGGCACTATTGCCATTTTTCAATGGTGAAGCAATTTAAAAGTCATTGAGGACACCTAAGTGAAAACATCTGCTCTGTGCCTTGGGGCCATCAGAGAAGCAAACAAAATAGTGTGATGGAAAACTATGGAAAATACAGTAATAATTATAATTATGTTTTATTTAATAATTCAATTCTTATATGCATCTAAAACCACTTCAGAAACAATGGCAAGTACCATAATATCCCATTTTTCAGCACAAAAATGAAGGTACAGGGACCGCTATCCTGGCTCCTTTGAAGTCAATGGCAATGCTGGTATTGATTCAGATGGAGCTAGGATTTCTGACAGAAATCTGGGTCACCCAAGACTGCCTTTCCAGTATTCTAGAGCCCCATGTCCCTGCATCCTAAAATGGACAGAGCCACAGTCAGTTCCTGTCCCTGCATTTTGAAAAAGGTAGGCTCAAAACTAATGGACTGCAGAGATTGACAGTGGAGGCGATGAGGCCTATGGAAAGGCTTCCATGTCATGACAAAACACTAGGGTTTCCTTACTAAAGGGTATGTAAAGATGGAACATGACAATACGTAGAACAGTGACTTGACTTCTCCTACTTGCTTGCTGGAAAAGGCCAAGATAAGAGGACTTGAAACTACAACATGTAGTTCAGCAGTGGAATTTAGTGCCTATGAAAAATTTTGATGTCATTTCAAGAGTTTTGCATGCTTTATAAATGTACCGTTGTTCATATCAGTAGTGAGGATCTCTACAACTACATTAGAGACGATAAATAATAGAATACAAGCCTTAATATGCTGAAGCATAACATTACCTTACCTGGGACATGTCATGCATTACATAGTCTTCCAAGGCTAGTTGCTGCCCTTACTGTTCATTAAAAATCTTCGTCTTTTTCTTTTAAAGTGACTTTTAAAAACCATCACCAAAGACAAGATGCAGTATTAAATAAACACAGTGATTCATTCTGGTTTAGAGACAGAGCTGTTGAGATTTGCTTCCCCGCTGTCTAGGAGTTTTCAGAAACTCTGGCTTATTTTCATCTGATCTTGGTTTTCATTCGTCTGAAGATAATGTTAAAAACAATGCTATTGTGCTATGACTTCCATGTACCGAGCTCCTTAATTATCTTTGCTCATATATGGAAAACATACTTATTTTCCAGTGGAGCCATAACTGGTAGAGAACACAGCACTACTCTGTACAACACCAGTTACCTTTGACAGATTTGAAAAGAAAAGTGGACATAACTCTAAATATGAGGGAAAG
>NW_009260484.1:4115223-4132053 GCF_000687185.1 Egretta garzetta
TCCTCGCTGACATGGGTGACGAGGGCCACAAGGATAAGCCGGCCCCTGTCCTGCGCTGTGCACAGGGGTACCCCCCGAGTGCGGTTCCAGCTGGAGCAGTGCGACTTGGTGAGTCTCCACAGCCACCCCCTGAGCCCTGCGACACCCGGGCCGTGTGCGGAGCTGTCCCACCGCAGCCCTGGCCCTGCCTTGTGCCTTCAGCCCATTTGTGAGAGGTAGAGATTGTAGTGCAAGGTATCACAGGCACATGGCTACGGTCCCAAGCAATTCTAGAGCATCCATGCTCAGCAGTCTCTTTTTATCATCCACCCACTCTACTTCTCATCCGTAACCACATCTAAGATATTTTTTTTTCAGCTGACATGACTGAAACAAAAAGTGTCTCTACATTTAGATTTGCTGATTGTTATGAACAAGCCACTTCACATCGGTTCCAAGAAAACATCCTGGGCTAAAACGGTTTCTGAGAACATGAAGCGCCAACCCTAATGGATCTGTTTGCTTTTGCGTGTTAGCCATGACCAGCCCAGACTGGTTTAAAGATCTTCGAGAAGTATTCCCTCTGCCCAAAGAAATCCGTTCCACAGTTTTCAGCATCCCTCTCTGACAACCAGGATTTCAAATCCCTTTCATGCAAAAAAAAAAAAAAAAAGTCAGTGACATCTGGTCAGCACTGATGTTTCCTAACAGAAGTATTTGTTTCGGGGTGGGGAAGGGGCGGTGGGGGTAAAGAGAAATACCATCTCCATGCACCCCTTTGCCCCTTTTGAAAAGTGAAAGCGATAACATTGACCACAGCAACTGGAACAAAAAATTGCAACTTACATCATGGGGAAACAGTGACATTACATTAGCCCATATTACACAATGGTTGAGCAGTTGCTTTCATACACTAAGCTTTCAACTTTAACTTTTTTTTTCCCCTTAAGCTACACAATGGATTTTTTTGCTGAGTTGGAAAATATCAGGAGACAGGCAGAAAGCCTTCCTTTTGTTCCTTCATCCTGCCGAGCACCTCATCATAAAGATTTTTTCCCTTCTGTTCTGTTTTGCTTTCCCAACTTCCTTTCCCCTTTTCACCCTCCCCCACTTTTTTGTCAAATAAATGTGACTAATTAACAGCATGACTTCTTTCCACTAAATTGTAAAACCACCTCCTTTAACTTCGTGAAGCTGATAACACTGCATCCTGGTTTGTTCTTGGGAAGTAGGTTTGTAAATGGCTTTCTAAGTGCTTTGCTTCAAGTGATGGTTTTCTTGGGCCTCAGACTGGAAGACAAGTTGACTTTAGTTCAAGAGTAACTTCAGCCCTCTCTTTCTCTTTTGGGCCTTTTCACGGAAGTACACCCAGCTCAAGTCAGTAGATAATAGAAATCCCAGAATGGAAACACATAAAAAAGTTGTTTCCTGGGGTCAACAAAGGACAGGAAAAGAGCCAACAATTACTTAAATAAACAGTATTCAGAGAAACAAAAATAATTAAAAAATACATGCCTGTACAAACTGAATTACATATGAGGGAAGCAACGGTTTAAAGCGACCCAGTGTTCATTCTGCTGAAGTTCAATACTGTTAGGAAAAGGAAATAAAAACCAAATAAAATTTGGAGGGCACTCAGAAAACTGTCTTCCCTCTCACCCCCTTCTCACCTCATAATACTCTGCTCTTAAATAAGTTTTCATCCTAAGAGCAGTAATGACTGCAGGGTGGACATTTCCTGGGGATTAATGACTAGCTGAAGGTTAATGATTTTCTGCTGCACCTCAAGCCAACAGCTCCTCCTGACTTGCCAGTAACACTTAAAAAATAATCCTTACATCTCAGCCATTACTGCTTATTAAGATTAGGAACAGAAGAGTGGTAGAATAATTGTGAGTTTTGTACCCTACTGTTATCTTAGAAGAATCATGGCAAGAAAGAAAGTAGAAAGAAGAATAATGTCTTTAAGCTGCAAGAGAAAGATGCAACATGGGAAATTCAGTATTTGCTTACTAATGACTACTGCTTACTGTCAACATGGCAAAAATCAACCATACTAGCAATCGCTCTAGACATTCCTGGCTTCTCAGAGAAACCATAGGGCAACTGCAGGGGAGAACAAACGAGAACTTGTCCTGTTGGAAGAAAATGCCTTGCCTTCATACCCAGATTCCTCAAGGAAAAATCCAGGCTCAACCATAGGCAGATGATCTGTGAATTCAAAGTGTGGGAAGCCATTTGCTCCCCAGCACTGGCTCAGCTGGCAGAAGAAGCCATCCTCTGAGAGTTTCCTGACTGGTAAAATATAAAGTTCTTTTGCAGAAATCAGTGTGAAGGCAGGAGGTGGGAGTTGGGACTCCGAGAAATCTGTGAGAATGGTGGGTCTGGCCCTTCTCGAGTCCCTGCGTAAGGAAGGACATGTGAGGACGCACTATTTATTTTCTTCATGCCTTTGGGCTGTGCCTCCTACATTTCCCTCTGCACTTTGGTGTTAGAGACTGGCTCTCTGCCCACAAGGTGGGTGAGGTGCTCTGAGACAACCCATCTGATACGATAGGCCTAGAGTCTCCATTAAAGGAAGGAGCCCTAACTCTTATGAATAGTGACTTCCAGAAACACAAAACCTATCAGAATACACATGAGGATCAGCTGAGCTACTCAATTCTATCTAATCTGCTTCCTCCTAATTGTAATCTCTTCTCGGAAATGTGAGTTCAAATGGGTAAGACATTTAAGGCCAAGTGAGAAGAGGTATACTTGTGCATTCAGTTTGCTACGGTGCCACTTTTTACGTTGTGAAGGCTCATGGATGAAATTCACGTCTTGCAGAAGATCAGTAAAAAGCTGTAGGTTCTTAGCATTTAAGCCCTCAAAACAAGACTTCACCGGCACACTGGTTTGTTCTGGATGTATATGCCAAGGCTGTCTTTGCTCTATTAAAAAAAACCAGTGCACTCTGAATCAACATGTAAAGGTCCAAGAAAAAGTCACCCTAGACTGTAGTATTTGGAATGATCTCTTTTTTTAAAAAAATTGTATATTAGACCACCTAGAAATAAAGAAATGAAACAGTAAAGCTAATGAGAATACTTCAGTTAGGGAGTGACTATATTTATATATGTATATTTATCTACATTTATTGCTATATCTATATCCATACCTATATCTCTCTGTCTCCAAACATGCACATATACACCACACAATAATCTGTCACAATAATCTGTTTCTGTCTATTAACTCCCCTAAGATTTTTTTATTTATTTAATAAAACTGAATTGTTCCTTCAAATATTTTTGAGACTGTCTTATTTAATTAATTCCTGAGGCAGCTGGCAGCAGGTATGGTCTTCCTCGGGGCTCCCCTGTCTAGTGTTTATTTTCAGAGAAGGGTGCTCTCACAGTCAGGAGAGGGGTCTGGCCTTCCTGGATTATAGTTCTCACGCTGCCCAGAAATGAGGATGAGATTTTGGGCTAACTGCTCCAATGTCCCCATCTCCAAAAAAGGAATTGTTGCACTTCTAGTTCTTGTGGTGTTGTGGATGCATCCCTGAACATCAGCACTTCAATTATTGCCTCCAAACCAAAGTAGAAATAGCAGTGGGATCAATTCTATCAGGAACCAAGTGGCAACCTCACAGAGACCGCAAACAGCCCTTCAGAGAGCACACAGCACTCCAAGTACAGTATAATCAGCACTTCAGGTGCAATGGCCTGGGAAGAAAAGTGTGGCATAATTAGGTGAGCATAAGTGGTGAGGTTCAGCAATGAGTGGCAGTGAAAGCCTTTTGGATTATGAGTTCTTTGAGAGCAGTCAGAACTATTTATTTAAATAGTTGATCTTGTGTGGTTGAATTTCAGTGTTATTGTCACTGAAGCAGCATTGAATTATAGAGTGTCACAGGTCGACTGAACATGAGAGCAGTGTTAGCAGGTGATCTGAAGGGCAAGAAACACTTCTGCAGTAGAGTAATGAAAATGAAGCTAGTCGCATCAGGAAGGTTGCTCAGACCTGAACTTAGCTTTATGAGGATCAGCCTGAAAGGTGTGCTAACAACTGACCAAATATTAATCTTATTTACATGACTCATTCAACTAGACAACCTTGAGTTGCCAGTGAAGAATTGGTTACTAACACGCAATAAAGGCATAGGGTGGGATTGAAATGACCTCTTCCAGCACATTATACAAGAGCTAAACAGGACCGAAGCACACAGAGATTAATTCAGAAACCTCGTTCCCCATTGCTGGGCAGGCACCTATCATCATTCAGCCTCTCAGCTTTGGATCACGAAGTTTCCTGAAATTCCCACATTGGCCACAGGACTTTTATGATTCTGGGGGCAGGCACTTGCCTCCAGGCCAAGCTCATGGAACTCTGGAGTCACCTGTGCTCTGCCTGAGTACCCTGACAGGGGTGATCTCTTGGTGTGTCTGGATCATGCTTAATGCACCCCAAGAGCATCAAGGCCCTTGCAAAGGATGCTAGGTGTGGTGGAGCAGGCGGCTGCTTACCTCACTGAGTGCACAAAGATGGACAAAAAAAAGTGAGTGTAGAAGGATGAAATGCATGATTTGCTGCCATAATAATTTGATGATCAACTGGCAGCAGCAAAAGGGATGCAAATGATCCTCTCAGCAGGGGAGTTAGGAGATTTGGGGAGCAGGAAGGCAAGCATACTCCTACATCGTCACCCTAGATGACAGTCCAGTTGAAGATGATGGCATTCATGCAAGCAGTACATCACTCATAATCTGTGATGGTCAAGCTGATAGCCTTAATTAAGTTGAAAAAGATTTTAGTTTAAGGAGTGAGAAAACAAACCCTACTTTGATGGAAGTAAAGCCTGGTCTATCCAAACCAGAAATAGAAACAAACTCAGATGACTTCTGTGAAATTCAGATGGCAAATTCTGAAGAATGAGAATGCGCTGAAAAAAAGCCTGCTAGGCACAGTTTGCCAGTAATCTGTGACTATAGTATTGCCACGAAAGCTCAGGAACGAAACAGTTTTGCGTAAGAGGCAAATTAGGCCTGACCTTGCAGAACCTTACAAGCAACTGAGGATTAGCACTAACAGATGCTATTTTGGGTCACAGAGGGTCTTCAACTGTGAGGTATTTCCCATTTTTCTATTCCCCTTTTCCTCTCGATGCTTTCTGATCCTCAGCTGCAATGCAGAGAGCCTGACACGGCGGTGAGGTCAGCTTCAGCAGGTAAGATCAAAGTCCGAAGGCAGTCGCAGCCCCACACTGTGCTCTCTGGCCAAGCCTTTTTCATTAATGGAGGCACAACCCAATGATGGCTGCAATTCTTGGCACATACGCAGTCGTGGGGCTAAATCCCTCCACACAGATTTTTGCAGAAACACAGTGGGGATCTCTGCTCCTTGCTCTGGCCTGTCATCTTTTTGGTGATTGCAAGCAACAAAAAAGAAAAGTGTGTGTGTGTGGGGAGAGAATACCGTGTTTTACAGTAGGTGGATGGGGTCACAGCGCGTGTGCATGGCCCGAGTGGCAGTGTGCAGTGTACGCCTGGAGCAATGTGCACTTACAATTAGTTGAATTTCACTGTGTTGGAGATGGAAGCTGACAGGCCACCACACAAAACCTCCCCGCAGCCGGACTCATGCTGAGATCCAGAGCGGAAAAGGATTTTAACTGAAAGGCTTTGAAGGCTTTAAATATGGAGGCAGTGAATTCATGCACTGTTTACCTTTGCAGGCCTGGCTTTGACTCTGTCTTTCATTTTGTTTTAATGAACTAGGTGGTCTCATGTAATTCCCAATTACCGCAGAACTCCAATCCCCTAGGCCCCATAGCTTACAAGTTATGAATATTCACTGAGGCACACCCAAACTCTGAGGAGGTGACAATATTGCAGTGTTTAGAGAGGAACAGCTCGAACCAGGTATATCCTCACATAACCGTCTATTACAGGTTCATAACAGCTTCTGAAGAAACTTTTGCTGGCGTCTCCACTGGGGTACTGAATTAAACAGGCCAGAGGTCTGAGCCACTGTGGAAATTTCTCTGTTTCCAACTGAAATGGTTTTCTTCTGTTTGCAGCCCATTTATTCCAATAGTGATCTAATCTCTGAAAAAAACAAATAATTCAGAGGAAGGTCAGGTGCAATTCACCTCTGTATGATGTTTCTACCTGCTCCTGAAGGTTTTGTTTTGGTTTGCATTCTAAGAGATGAGGACTATCATAAAATATACGTGCATGTTTTAGTTTACCAACTGATGTCATATGAATGACATTCCTCTTAATATAAGTCCTCACCCTTCTGTGAATCACATACCTTATATCCCACAGCATACTGTGGAGATGGGCTCATCCCACAGAATCTCCATCCCAGCTCTGCCCTTTCTCTTCCTTGCCCATGGCAGGACATTCACCCCACAGCAGCAAAATTCAACTTGCACCTACTCTACAGGCAAACCTCTGAGCAAAGTGAGATTAACTTGGATTAAACAGAGAAAGGACCCTAGGGAGTACAAGAGCCCAGCCAAAACTCAGTTGTCGTAACACGCATATCTCACTTGCCGTCCTCTAAGCACTTGCTCTTCATCCTCCTGCCTAAGAACTGACTCAGGCTGAGGTGGGACCAGCGCCTTTTAGACCATTACATCTTCCTACAGCCTTCCAAATAATTTCAGCTAGCGGGAAGGCAACAGCTCCCTTTTACATGTTGGAGATACACTGAGTATTCCCAGTCTTCAGACTCTTGAGCTACGAGGGAATTCAGTGTCCACAGACAGCTTCACTAGCACTAAGTGTTCACTAGTGTCCAGACTGAACTTGCTAAAAATTTCCAGGTGCTTTCTTTTCTTGACAGTAATATGGGGCGTCACCAGAGAAAACTGAAAAGGAATTTCTACCATGCAGACACATCACTTATTTCTCTCCAGCTCTAGAGAAATGGAGTAGAGGAGTACATGTGCTGCTGGTGAGGATCACTGCCAGCCTTCCACACATATAGTCTCAAGCTAGGGTCTATCTGGTGATGGAAAGGGAATGGTGGGAGCTCAGAAGGGCACCACATGAGACAGCAACATGTCTTTTTCTTGTCCCTACTTTGAGAATTGAGGTGGTGTTTTCCCTAGCGCCCTGTCTGCCGAGTAACAGTGATGCTTGATGAGGGTGCTGAAAAGGACATTTGCATATATGTAGAAGAGGAGCATGTATAGCAAAGACTTAGTCACACAAGGCATGGC
Source organism: Egretta garzetta (assembly GCF_000687185.1). Classification (NCBI taxonomy): domain Eukaryota; kingdom Metazoa; phylum Chordata; class Aves; order Pelecaniformes; family Ardeidae; genus Egretta; species Egretta garzetta. Next base: position 4,122,419 of record NW_009260484.1, read on the forward strand.
TTGCAAAACCCAGGTTGTTTTTAATCTTTTCAGTTTTCTTTTCTTCCTTGTCCCTACCCCATGCACCTATGTCTCATAGCTGTAACATCATACAATCTGCTTGTCAAGTGCAATGTTGGGAGCAGCTCATTCAGATGTCAGGAAATCCACTTGCAGCATGGATCCTTCCACCAGGAGAGTGCCTGATGGGATCTCACCCTCTTATACTTCTGCATGTATCCTTTAAAGGGGAAACAGATATTCACAAGGTGGGTTTCCCACTTCGTGAGACTTTGTTTCACAATTTTGCCAGCAGTTCTGACACCCTTCACCACTTCCCCTCTTGTCTGCAGTGGCAGTCGTCCACAGCCATCCAGGCAGACTTGGGAGCACCTGTTGGTGCCCCAGTTAGCCAGACCACCCTGGCATCTCTGATGTCCCACGGCAGAATTCCTGTTCCCAGGAGGCATCTGGGGGACACAAGGTGGCTGTGGCTTAAAGTGCAATTGAAAGTCCCCCTCATAATATACTTTACGTAATACTTTATCTCCTCACAATAGGTGAGGTATCAGCTGCTCAGAGAAACATTGATAAAATTCATGACTAAAACTGTCCTCTCCAGGGCGTGGTTTTTTATTAACCTCTCAAAGTTCATCTTTTATTTCTTCCTTTATTATTTTAACATCTTAGATTCAGCTCACTTTGTCAGGTTCCCTCTCACATGAGCTTGTTTTGTTAAAACCTGAAATCTACTGAAAATGTTATTCAAGTCCTTTGGATGTGCCCGCATGTGCGTCAGCCCAGATGTCCTTCTACTGACATCAGTGGGAGTTGGACTTAGGCCTGCTTGCTCCTGTTTTGTGGTCCAATTGTAACTTCAGACACTCAGGCCCTGGGGGCTGGGCTCAGTAGCCTGAAGGGTTCTTTCAGAGTCCCATGCCTGCAGGGACACCCTCCCGTGGGGAGACCAACAAACAATGATGCCCACCTGCAACTCACTGCAGGCCTGGGGCCTTACTGCCCCACATCCTCCCCAAGAAATCTGTGTTCACAAGAGGTCTTTACCACTTCAGAGGACTCCCCTTTGCCCCGAAGCCTTTTGTTGGTTCAAAGAGCAGATGTGGTGCAGGCAACAGCAGCGCCGGCTTCCCCCAGTGCCCCCCAGCACTCACCTGGAGGCAGCAGCTGAACAAGAGGAGGAGGTGGTTCAGCCCTATTGCTTTTTCCATTCTTCAGCCTTTTAGCTGAGCTGGCCTCAAAAAAAGTACCAATTACTGCCACTTGTAGCAATGGCCTTGATGATGGGGAGAGCTGTCAGCTGGGAAGTGGACTGACACAACCAGTTCATTTCACATAGGTCAGCAAACAGCCATCAGATTAAAATGATTTTTGTTCGCTATCGACCTGGGCTCGATTGGAACCAGTGACCCGGAGATGAAAGGCTCAGAAAGAAGGGTTTCTATTTTGTGTATGGTCACACATCACTTCTGTCTCCACCTCACTCATTTTCTTGTCCAAAACTCTTTCTTTTCTCTTTCTTTTCTCCACCCCAAAAATTATAAATCCATCCTCTACTCTTTTAATTGCAATGCACCATATGGGGATCTGTTGAGGTTTTGTTAAGGCTTCAGTAATCTATTAGTCATTCTCTCCTTTGTGTTACAAAAGATCTATCCTTCGAGAGGCATGTATTGATTTCAGCATTTCTGCAGCTTGTTTCAGTTTGGAGGGCACTTTGTGAAGTAAAGCAGAGCCTGGTTTGAAATCAACAATGATAGAAAAATAGCATTAACAGTATCAGGAATGATCTTACAGAGAATTCAACATGCAAACTATACAAGGAAATGTTAAATGAATGGGAAAGGAGATAGACTGGTAGCCCAGATCTGCTTCTTTTGGGGAATAAAGTAATGTTCTCTTGGGTCTGAGATTTCTCTATCCATTTTTAAAACATGCACAACTCTTTAATTCTCTCTTATCACACCCTTCTTTCTCATTTTATGGTCCCTAGCCTCTCCCTACAACATATAAATGAAGCTTCTAACCTTTTTTTTTTGTTTTTTTTTTGTTAGAGAAATAGACGTATAGAGGGAAATGAATATGCTTAACAAAGTTTTTAGTTCTAATACATTGTTCCAGACCTTCTCCATTTATCTTTTGTTTGAGAGAGCTTCCCTCTCATCTGTGCTTGTGTTTAAGTCCCACTGTAATAACAGGGGCCTCAACATTCTCCTGAATTAAGATCTTTGTTGCTTATACATTTCACAAGGTGCTCACAAATCTTAAGTTTCTTTTTAGCACATGAATAGTTTTTTCTTTCTATGCCAGGGACAAAACAAAGATGATATAAATGGGACTCGAGTAAAATTTTAGAGCTTATCAAAAGGATACCAATAAACATGTTGGACTCTGTAATGTCTCTCCTTACCATGAACATGACATTAACACCCATTTTTTAAGGATGGCAAAGAATATCTACATAAAAATGCTACATCCTCTCTTCTCCTGAATGAATAGGGCAAATATGGTAGCCCACTACTTAAATCAATGCAATTTTCAGGCATTCAGAACAAGGCATTTTCCTAGGACCATATTCCCCTGTAAAATTCATTATCTGTGATAAACTATTCATGATGATTAAACCTGTAATCCGTCTCCTAAAACACTGGTTATTATCATCCTTGCTACAGTTGAGCAGTATCATCATCATCCTCACCACCATCATTACCATATGAATCGCTGGTAATAACTGATTTTGTTGGGGTAATTGCTTCTTTGTCATGTCTGCTGTTGCATTTCCAGAACATGGGTGATGGTTGAAGACCAGGAATGGGCAGTAGTTAATTCCTCCAGACACTTGCACTTAACCCACGGAAGTCTGCAGGCACCAGCCCTTATTCTGAAGCTTTTACCACTGACAAGCTGGAGCTGGCTGGCACTGGTCTTTGGGTATTCAGAGGGAGAATTCTTGCTCTTTTTTGAGAGTAAGACTTTTTCAGTCAGGTGGTAATACTGAAAATGTAGAAAAAATAGTCCTGGAAGACACCTTTGGAGGTCAAGTCCTTAGCACTGCACCAAGGCAGGATCAGGTCTACCTGTGGATTCATCTCCCTTCCTGAGAGATATTTTCTAATTGCTTCTTTAAGACACAGATCCTGCAGTCACTCCCAGAAACCCAGTTGGGTGCTTCACTGTCACGACTGTCCGAAAGTTTTCTTAATGCGTGAATGAGCTCCTGACTTGTGGATAAGGAGAGCAGGTTATTCTCATCTTCTTTACTGGCAACCTTTCATGTATTTGAAGACTCTCATCCTGGTATCCCTCAGACTTTTCTGAATGTGGCCACCCCAAGTTGTTCAGCTTTCTCTCATCTTCTTTGGGCTTCCTCCAATTTCTGTGCATCTTGCTTCAACAGTGATACTCAAATTTGCCCAGAGCACCAATGGTGAGCTAAGTACAAGACTGTCATGTGCTGACAATACCTGCTGTAGAGTCAATATATGTTTATAACATAGAAGATATATTATAATATTACATATATTTATGAAAATAGATAGACTATATTCTTATGCTTATACAAGCCAAATTAATATAGCAGTGGCATCATTCATTAAGAGCATACAATAACTGCAGTCTGGCACAGTCCCACCATGGGGCTGGCACCTGTGGCTTTGCCAGTTGTTTTTCTTAGGAATAATGCTGTTCTGTCCTTGAAAGATTGCTAGGCTAAATCGTGTTGCCTCTTTCCTTGGAGAATTCACTTCACTTTGACCCCTGTTTTTGTCTAACTAGAATGAATTCTGGAAACAGGATTGCGTCTGATGAATTGCACAGTGACATTTTTTTGCTGAGAGGTCTCAGGCAATGGACTTTTGAGTGATTTTTACCCATTTCTCATGCAGATGGAGTATATAGTACACATTATTTTATGGTGCAATAGCTGTGTGATACTCCGCTTATTCAGTGAGGCAGCTGGACCCACGACAGCTCCAAACTGGAAGCTGTGGCTAGAGGGATGCTGAGCCTTTGCAAGAAGTCCTGCTGAGAGATGCAGGAGAAACCACTTTGGATCCGCACAGCACTAATACAGCTGCATGGCCACTAGAACAAAGTTTCCTTGGTGGAAAGAGTTTGTGCTTGCCTGGAGTGTGGGCAGAGTGAGCTTGTGTCTGCCGGCAAAGCCTTTTGCAGCCAAACCCTAAGACAGTGATGCAGAGTCTAGGTATTTCTTTAATATGTTCTGATTCATTTCAAAAACTCTGGCCCCTGGAGCTTTTCTGAAAAACTGTCTAAACAGTTGTTTCCCAGCCGGAGCGCAGTACACCATCAGCCACCCAAGGAGCTGGTTTATGGAACAATCTTCCCTTTGGAGTGCATTCAGCTAAAAGGTGAGTGTTTAAGGTACGTTGTGACTGACAGAAATGTGAATGGCTGTCACAAGTCTCTGATCCAGAAAGCCTGGTAACTCCCACACTGAGAAAATCTCCAGACTCTGCATCACTTTTTCTCCAACCAGTAGCTGGTTTGCAAGACCACAAAATCTGGTACTGTTCAACAGAGTCCTGATGCCTAAATAGAATGCGTCCACAAATAGGACTCTGCAATGCTACAGAAATATGAACAACAACACAACTAACGCTGGAGTAGTTAAAGCCTGGAAAAGTGTTCATTGCTAGATATTGTGCAATTTCTGAAAATGTTACACATATCAACAAAGTCTCTTTATTACTGTATTTAGTTCTTTTGCTGGCTTATTTTTAGGCACAGCTTCTGTCTACAAGGTATCTCTGGGTAAACCAGGGATTGCATGGTATGTAGACCAAAGCAAACCGTGTGAATTCTGGTAAATGGAGATTGCAGAGTTTTGTTCAGCTTCCTTGACTATCTGCTGCAAAAGAAAGTTCACTGTCCCTGACCGCAGTATTAGGAATAGAAAATTATGCAATAATAATATAGCAGCAATTACACCGCTTTTGCTCTTTCCTCATCGATTTGCAAGACCGGTTGGCTTCAACCTTTTATATAATACTATGTTGGGTTGCAGCTGTTGGCTATAAGTTGCATTAGTGCTGGACAATGTGGTGACTCTTCCTAAATTCTAATAGTTTCCTCTCTAAGGGCAGTAGTTTTATTTAAAATTTGGCAATGAGTTCCTGTACAGCATCTTGGCTCCTATATTGCCTAATCTGTATTTTGGCATTGTTTCCATGAAGCTGAGACTTGGGGATTTGGCATCAGAGCCCAATATGTTTCTCCTCTCACTTTTCTCCCACTGCTCCCCACCAGCTAAACTGGAACAAGCAATAATGACATCCTATGTGTTCCAAGTGAGGGGAGGAAAAGTGGCCTATGGTAGGACTGACAAGCCTTGTGCTGTGTAGAGATGAATTCTCACTGAGGGAAATATTTGACTTGCAAGCAGATACTGAAATACTGTTTAAAAATCTCATGACTTTAAGGTAAATGGGTGAAAAATCAGAAATATTTATTCTGTTTTCTTTTTGTTGTTGAGTTCTTACTTGAGGGTAGGGGAGGATATTTATCCCAGGAACAGATAAGAAACAGCTCACACCACGTGTGCGCTGATGCTTGTTTGATACAGAATTATCCAGGGAAGCCAAGCCTACCTGCAGATTTACTTGGGGGTGAGAAGAAGGAGTGGCAGTACCCTAAACCAGCTGTGGGCCCTGTCTCCCTTACACTTTTTTGCATTCAGGGGGTTGCCAATGTCCATCAGTCCAAGCAGAACAGTGCTTCTGGCCAGCTGTTGGGTCATTGCTCATGTGTGGTATGACTACAGCGTACCGACACAGTCCTGCCAGTGACTGCACACCTACCATGTGCCACACAAATCCATATTTCTGCCTGAGATTTCTTGAGCTCATTTTGATGCCTCCTCTGCATGCTCTTGCCAATGTGACACAGTCATGAGAATGCAGTTGTGCAGCCTGCAGCTTTGGACTGGGGCTGCATCGGAAGTTATCAACATGTAGGTATATACCTCCTTTCCTCTTGGGAAGGGGACTGCTTTGCACAGACTAACGAAATGTTTGTGATGTATTTCCTTTAGGGAGTCTATAACAGTGGGGATATGCTAAAAATGCAGTACATTTTTATATTTTCTCTGGATAGAAGTGATATTTTACTGTAACTGTGCACTTATCATAAGAAGAAACAACAAAGCATTGGAAAAATATTGAAAGCGGCAGTCAGAAATAAGAAAGTGTAATGAAAAAGATAAAACTGATAACAAAGGATATAATAAGAGATGAAATGAAGACAATTGATAAGGGAAAGCCAAGGTTGGGTAAACCCCTATCTGGAGTTGCTGAAGACAATGAATGGGATTTTTTCAACTACAGTAGGAACAAAAGAAATCCTAATTATGGGATATAAATATTACCAGATGGAGATTACAAAAAAAGATTCCCTGAATGTGGAAAAATAGGTATTTCACAGCTATTTCTTTTCTTTTCCTGATGTACTTCTATTTCATGAACCTCATAGAAGCTCCTTTCAGACACTGGGTCACTAGAAGGAAAGCAAGGCAACATCTTTTAGTGATAATAATTTATAAACCATCAGGGCTCAGTAACTTATACCCAGAAGTTTAGAAATCACTGACTGAAGAAATCTCCAGCTTGCTGACATTAATTTTCAGTTGTTAATGGAGTACCAAGGATATTCCAGCTGTACAGAGTGCAAATGGCCTGCTGGTATTCAAAAAGGGCAAGTAGGATGACCCAAGTCACAGTGGCCCAATTAGCCTACCATTTATCTGAGGGGAAATAATGCTTAGACTGATACAGATTTTAATCAATAAAGACTTGGAAGATGGAAATATCTTTGGATTAATGACACCAAAGAAAGACGATCTTGTCAAATAACTGCCAACTCCTTCCTCAATGAGATTCAAGGTTCAACTTTTAAAGATAACTATAGAGATACAATATATTTCATACTGCTGTAGGACACTAATTAAGACTAAAGTTCTTTAAAATATCACTAGATCATGTGATAAATAGATTAAGAGCTAGATACTGGCCTGTACTTAAGAGAAGTTGTCCCTGGGTAATTATCTTACAATGAGATTGTTCCGACTGTGCTTGACAGCAGCCAGATGCAAGCCTCATCCTGCTCATCTCTGAGTAAAAAAAATGCCCTTCTAAATATCCATTTACAGACAAAGATTAGTAGAACGGTTGAGGACACAGCAGTCACATGGAGCAATATGATCGTGTGTCAGACAAACACCATGTTTAAAACTGCAAGATGGTGCACACTTAGGAGCAAAGAAGGTTGGCCACTCCTTGGGAAAGTGGTGTTGCCTCCTGGAATATGGCAATTTTGCAGGTGTGTGGCGCTCACAGTGGACAAGCTGTCTGAGCATGGCTGTGGCAAAGGGTGAAGCAGTCCTTGGGTGCCTGCACAGGATTAACAAGTGAGAGTAGGCAATCCCCACTGAACAGCAAAGAAAGATCAAGAAAGTGGCTTCCAGTGAACACCTGGAGTTCAACTAGTTTATATTGGCAAAAAAATGGCATAAAGACACTAAGATTGCAAGGAAATCTACATACTTTCACAAGAAGAAAACACCAGGTTCAGGAAGGCTCTTTTACTCCAGTAGAGGCAAACTGGGCAAAGCTGAACACTGAAGCCGGGCCCACTCAAATGAGAAACTAGGCACATGTTTTTTAAAGAGTGAAGGTCATTAAAATACTGGCACAAACTACTACAGGAGGCAGTAGTTTCCCATTTTTTTATTTCATCTCATTAGGACAGGATGGGTGATCTGTTTTAATCAAGTACAGGTAATTAGGTTCAATATGGGAATAACTGGGAGAAATATGATGGCATATGGTATACAGAAAGTCAGAGCAGATGATCTAACAGTCCCTGTGGTCTTTGACTCTGTGAAATTATGAAATCTGTCTGATCAAATTTAGTGCTAGCAAAGTGCTGACCTTCAAATCCAGGCTTGGCCCAGGAGAGTCTTTAACATCTTTGGACTCAGGCAGACCAGTCTGCTGCTACTGCAGGCTTCACAAGTGGATCCTGGAAATTCATCAGACTCATTGAACTCATTGAAGTCATGGAACATTGAACTCAGACAAGTTTACAGTATCTACCAGCTGTGGATGGGTCTGGGGAGGCTGAAGAATGTGGTAGGCAGCAGCAGATGTTTGCTGCTCAGCAATGACTATATACAGAGACAGTAGCAGGGCCAAAGCTAGAAATCGGCATAATCAGTGGGAGGAGTCTCACTGACTTAAATTGGCTTTGGATGAGGCAGAACCAGGGTCATGATGTTTCCACTTATTTATATGGGAACAATTCAAATCCAGAGGAAGTGGTACAGGGTTTAATATAAATACTATATGCATCTGCACATGGAAGTTGGTGGTGCAATCATTCTCACTCAGTGGCTGTTACCTGCTGAAAGCTCCTCTCTGAGATGTCAGACATATTAGGCTTTAAATATTTAGCATATCATAAACCCATGGGTTGCAATGTCATCTTTGCTGTTATTCGTGAAACAGGACCCAGCCTTTGACTACCAAAAAGCTGGGGGGAAGAAATACAGAAAAACTAAGGAGCATTTAGGGTCTGACCCAAGCTAACAGGAGGTACAAAGCACCAAGCACAGACTGACACTCAGGCACCTATCCTGCTCCCCTTGATGCCACAGAGTGAACGGCCCTGCAGCCTGTGCTGGCAACAGGACTGTCTCCTGTCTGAATGACGCTCCAGCACGTGCTGTGATGTTGACTCAAGTTGCCCTCTCCAGGACTTGCCAGCAACACTCCCTTCTCCTTCATTTTTCATCCCAGGAACGTGTTAAAACTAATCAAAGCTGTTTCCTTCACCAGGCACTCTGTGTCTCCGCAGAAAAAAACCAAATGAATGAGTTAAAGGTAGGGCATCAGCCACTATGTTGAATTTCCTGTCTTTTGTGGTCAGCCTATCTTACAACGCCCAGGCATTATTTCCAGGCTGTAGCAGAGACCGACATAGATTTGTATTTATTAATGATTTTAGTGTATGTGGGAGCTAGTCACTTTTGTGTGCAGTTCTGGGTTTTTTTTTTTCATGTTCAGTTGTTCTTGCTGCCGCAAACACTTGTGCCTGGAGAAAAAAAGAATTAAAACGGGGGAGAAAAATAGATCGGCCTCTATCAATTGGCCTGTTCAGCAAAGAAGGAATAGATTTTACTCTAATCTGTACCATTAGCATAACAAGAGAAATGCTGGAGCAGTTGTTAATAACAGCAAAGAGGTTGTTTAAGTCAAGCATGTGTTTCAGCTCCACGGGCTGATTAATCTTGTCACCATTTTTTTTTTTTTTTGTTCAGAAAACTTTTCACTAGAGGCAGAGGGGAAGGGAGGGGGGAGGGAAAAAAAAAAGCCAAAAAAAAAAAAGAGGCAGCAGAATAGCCACGTCCCCGCCTTCAAACCTGTCTCTGTGTCTACCCTTACTTCTGCCTGGATTAGTCGACATAAAGCTGTTTTCTACAGGCAGGGCCCTCAATGGCAAGTTAAATTCAGACAGATTGTGAGGAGTGGAGAACATGGGCCTGAGAAAAGGGACCCGGCTCCCGCCCTGACCCCGCTTTGTTCCCCCGCCATGGTCACCTGCCACCCCGCACAAAGGCCCGC
>NW_009260484.1:4132074-4138236 GCF_000687185.1 Egretta garzetta
TCCTGGTGCAGGGGGGCTGGGGGGAGGCCATGAGCGACAGGGAGGAGGTTGCTCGTGGCCGCAAGGCCTGGGCAGCACGTTGCTGCCAAGGTCGAGGTTGGGTGGCCGACCTCCCCTGTCGTGCCATCCCCTCCTCTGGTAACCCCTTCCCGGTCTAAGTACGGGCCCCTCCTGCCTCTGCTTCGCTTTATTTTAATCTCTGTTTCACACGGTGGGAGCTGTAGCTGCTTGGTTAAACTAAAAACAAACAGTGGGTGAGTGAGAGCCGCCTCCAGCTCATGCTTGCTATCAAAACCTACCTGCTCATGGCAGAAGTTTTTTTCTAGTTTGCAGACGGATCTGCTGACAATAACGCTGGAGGGAGGAGAAGACCCAACAGATCCTAGCCTAAACACCCTGCTCACCCATAATAAAGGAATTTTGTCCATACTTGTTCCTGCTGCTGAAACAAATGTGGAATATTTTGCCGCCTCCTTGCAATATTTCCTGATTCAGGAGAACATTTATACACATGCTTGCCTGTAAACGTGCCAGTGCTGCTTTTTGTTCAGGGAAGCTGCTGGCAGGCCTGGGGTTAGTTCTGGTTTATAGCGCTGGTGAGGCTTGGGCCCCTTGCCAGCATCAGAGGGCAGGGTGCGCCCACCACCTCTCGTGGGAGCCATTCACTGACTTCGTCCAGACCACGAGCAGAGAGGAGTCAAACAGAAGAGCAACAGGGTCCCCGTGATTGGCCTGAAATAGGAAAAAATATCCAGTGAGGCTCCCTGAAGCAACGCTATGCCATTAGCATGCAAATCCCCTTCTGCTGAAAGCAGTGATTTTGTGTCTCCTTACATCACACCTGGGGTCTGCCGCAATTTACTGAAGATCTCAGGAAGGTCATTGTGCCCTTCATAGTAGGTCTTACCTTGGTTCACCTTCTAACAGGAAATAATAAACACACAGCTCCTCCTGCAAAAAAGCTGCCAGTAAAGGATTCTGTATCCTAATGGAAATAGCAAAGGGTACAGTGGTGCCTAAGGGAACTACAGACTCAGAAACAGTGGTAGGTTTGCAGCAGCTGAGCTTCCTCAGCCAACCTGGGAGGAATCTGTAGCTTGAAATCTGTTGTTCAGAGCATTTGTCTATTGTGATCCTGCTCAATGATTCTGTCACAAGTTATGTTATCTGGTTGCTAGGATAATTTTATTGCTTTCCATCTATATATATTAAATGTTTTATAGCAATGGGTCACACACAGTTTGTACCTATGGATTCCTTCACATGCACACACTCTCTTTCTTCTTTTTTTTTAAAGAAATCATTCATTTCACCACAGAAATCTGCCAGTGCAGATTTTGCAACCATCATGGAGACCAGATGCTGTAAGTACAGAGGTCCAGCTCTAGGTACTCTCTTAGCTTCCCGAAGCTCATCCTGTCTTAGTGATAGAAAAGCTGCAAGTCACCCAGCCATGGTTTTCCTTCTGTTATCTGTTGCCTCACGAAAAGGGATTTCAGAGTGCAGAGAAGAACTCCATCTTGGATTCAGCAATGTATTTTTAATGGTCTTAACCAACAGCAGCTCGGCAGATCTGTTATCTAACATCATACCTGGCTTAGCCTGTAAAGTGCTTTATTCTCCCTAGCTTTTTATGTGCACAGAGAGAATGTGAAACAGTTTTAAATCCCACTTCCTCATTTAAATTTATGATAACACTGAAAATGGACTTTAAATAACTAACAAAAGTGTGAAGGCAAGATGAGCTGGTGCCAAAGAGAGCAGTACATCTGTACAGTGTTTGTTATTTATGTTCCTTCCATGCTGGTACTACAGTTGGCATTATTAGAGTAGACAGGGTAAAACCACAGTTGAAATGACATGAGTCCCCACTTAAAATAGGAATCACAGAGACAGAAAATAATACAATTTCCCCCTTCCTCAGAAGCCATCTCCACTGGGAAACATAATATAGGTGATGCAAAATATAATATAAATGAGGCTAACAGGGGAACAGTAGCCAAATGTAGTCTTGTAAATGCTGCCCTGATAATTGCTTTGTCACCATGTGCTGTATTGCACTGCCTGACAGTTCCTCAGATAAGGGCAGAAGGAGAGATTAGGATTTGGGGGGGGCTTAGTTTTAAAAGCTTTCTTCACCAGTTCCATGGTTGTTTCCTGCCCCTGCCCCGTTTCTCCAATATTTTGGTCTGCTGTAAGATGGATTTTAAAAATCAGCTAATTATCATTACTGCTTCCAGAGTCAGCCACCTTGCTTACTTTAACTCTTATGAAATAGTGAAAATACCTCTGAAGGGATTTAGGTATGACTCCATACATGAGAAGTAGCCCCAAATTAATGAAAAGTTAAAAAGAAGAGGAAAAAGGATAAAAGATGTATGAATGCATTTGGGGAGATAAAACATCACTCATGTCCTACGTATTTTAGGGAGAGATGTTTACAATTCTTACACAGATTCAGAAATTACCATAAATACAGCTGTAAGTGATAACTATATTATTCAAAAGCCCACACCCTTACAAATGGGAGGGGCACATACACATGAGAGATGCAATGCCTACTTTAATTGCACCAATTCTCTACACCAAGATTTATATGAACAGAATTGACTTAAAAATCCAACAGCTAGGAACCTGGCTGCCTTCTAAGTGGGTTTTGGTCAGAAGGTACATAAGGGCAATAACTTTACAGAATTGTAAACATGGTTTTACTAGCAACATCTGTTGCGCTTTCTTTCTCCTTGCCCCATAGTGGGCTATTCTGAGCTGACACTGAGGATATTGTCGTGAGTTAAAAGTGGCTCTCTGGAGACTGGACCGTTCTGCGCTTGCAGTCTCTTACTCTAAAAGTTCCCAGGAGAAGCGCTTGACACACTAACTGTTTGACAGAAGGACAAGGCAAGATGACAGCTTGGGACGCCTATGTCCATCAGAAGTCTCAGTCTGTATCCCACTAGCAGAGGGTATTTAAAGATCAGACACATAAATAATAGCATTCACACACATTTGGTTACAATGCTTAATAGCCGTATCAGGAATCAAGAGAAAAAACAATGCATCCTTTATAGTATTTTTAAAGGAATTAAAAACTGCTAGTTAGGACATTTTTTGCTTTTTATCTTTTGGTTTATTTGTTTTTAAACTTTGAGTTTACTTAACATCAAACCGTCATTATTTTAAAAGCAAAAAAAACCCCAAGCCCCCAATAAAAAAAAAATCTGCTTCACTTTCCCATCCGTTGCAAGCCCTGAAGGTTTTCCTTCCAAAAATGGTCCAGCCTGTTTCTTTTTATTTTAATGGTTTGATGCATAGGAAAAGGGTTAACTGCATAACTCAATCACACAATATCTTAGATTACAGATAGCCTGCAAAAAAAGGTTTTGCAGCGTGGTAATAACTACCACTGCATCGTGGGAACAGGCTGCGGCAGACAATGATGGAATTGACAATGGTGCATACAAAGGCCACCTTTGGGAGAAACCATATCTCACAGCATGCTGGGAAAAGTGAGAAATAGTAGCAGATGCTGTCAGGACTATAAGCAACAGATGCCTCCTGGCCAGCGTTCAGCCAGTACAACCAGATCACACCATTCATAAGCAGGGAACATTTTTTTTTCTCCCTCTCTTTGTAGGAGGGAGGTAGCAAATACAAATATTGCGGAGGAATTAAAAACAGCAGATGGTGGCAGCAGGATTTGATGAGATCAGGGTCAGGTATGGGTATACATTTGGTAGTGGCATTAATCATCCTTTCCCTTTGGGAACTGAAAGTTCAGGCCACTAACACAGCATTAAATTGACCACCTTCAGGTTATGTTTTACTTACCCAGTCACCCTCAATACCCCCTTGTCATCCTCCCCCCACTTCAACAGCACGGCCGCGTAGCTCTCCCGCGCAAGGGTCTGGTAGATTTAAGAGAGTTTAGAAGAACATATGCTCAATATTTGGTTAATTCAATTTGTGCTTAAATCATTAATAAGCCAGCCAATCCTGCATAGGAAACGTTAAAAGCCTCCTATTAAACCCACTGCATTATCTCTCTCTCTCTCTTGCGCCAAGCTGGTTGTTTTCACCTACAAATGCTCTCTGTTTATTATCGGCTTGAATATATTTGGTCACCCTTCATCTTCCATCTATTGCTTGAGACATTTAGCTTATAGGTCCTGTCGTAAGGGCTCTAAAGGAAATGAGGAGGTAAATAATACAGCCCCCTTGGAAAAACAAAGTTGGAAGTGTAAATGAGCTTTCTTGCATGTGTTGCTCAGTGCGTTGGGTTCAATGCAGTCAGATCATTAAAGGAATGTAAATGAACAGTTCGTTTCAGAAAGTGACACAGATTCCTTTTCAGAAGCTTGTTTCAGATTTTAGTTTTATTTTAAGAGTGGTTTGAACTCGTTACAGGTCTCTGTGTGAGGACTTGTCAAATCTCTGAGATAATTTTTCAGAAACAAAGTGTATTTTCTCCTAGTCATTGCTCTATTACCGGACTGTTGAGTAAACAGTATGGTGGTGAAGGCGTAACGATTCTTCTGCTAGGCTTGTGGGTTTATTTGGCAATTAGGAGAACACAGTCCAGTAATTAGATGATCTGCATTCTAGCATTGCCTGTGATGCTGGTTTCCTCACCTTAGGTAGGTGATATTTTTTCCATTCCCTGGTTTTCTCTGTTGTGAAATAGAGATTTTCATTATACCTACATCAAAGGAGTGCTGTGGATGCTTAAACAAATTATTCTTCATTTGCCCCACGAGTTTGTGGAGTCTGCCCAGTAGGCATGTTGTGTCAGATGCCAAAGCCTGACAGTTTGGTGGTTGTAATCTGAACCTTTGACACACAAAGTGTAGGTTCTGACAGTCAAGGTGCGGGAGAGGTGAGAGCTGACTTCCCTTTATTGAATTTCTTTTTTGAAACCCTGGCGCTAGACTTGCACGGGGGATGCTGGGAAGACAGCCAGCTTGCACCAGCACCCTGACTTTCCAGTGGACCTTTCTGGCCACCCAAAGCACTGACTGTCTAGAGACATAACAGGGAATCTGGCAACCAGTTGTGGTTCAAAGCAGGTCCTCCAATCACACCACTAGATTTAACTTTACATGATATTGTAGATATTTGCTATGTGGATGATAAACTTCTACATTGTCATCAGAGGTTTTTCTTTTAATTCTTACTCTTAAATTCACCCTAATTATCAGTGAGTTAGGATTTGGAGCATATTGTATCCAGATGCTGGGGATAAACTGGAGATTAGGGAGGCACTATTTAATTTATTAATCTGTCTGTTGCATAAATATGCAGGGATGAGCAAGAATGAAGAAGATATTCTGTGGGCAGTAGGGGAAGAAAATGTTTCCCATCTCCTCTGCATAAGTTTTCTTTCTCCCAGATTTCTATCTTCAGCATCATCAGATTCGTTTGGCTCAGGGTCTATGGCTTGATCTTTCTCCTACTGAAGCCAGGTGACTCATCGTTACTGAAGTGGTAAGAAGACTGGGCTTTCGTTATTCAGTATATTCTTCTGTTGCAATCATTTAACAGAAGTGGGGGAAATTTGTGTGTTCAACAGCAAATTGACTGGAGATAGATATTGCTCCCTACTTACTTTTGCACACAGAGTACATGAAAAAAGAATTCTCTCAGTTAAAAGGCAGAGGGTGTAAAATGAATGGAAGGGCATGATTCCTTAAGCTAAGTTGTCTCATGGAGCTCTGAGCTAGATGGGACAACTAGATAATTTAGTCTGACCTGTTGTTTATTGGAAATTATTGCATTTTTCCCAGTCACCTCTTTTTCAAGCCTGGTTGAATGCATACTTGCCTAAAGCATAGCTTGTGCTCGGCTGATGCACATGCAATTATCTGATGAAACTCGCAGGTTTGGCATATTAATAAATAAAGAAAATGCAGTAGACATCTGTATAGATAAAAATATTATCCACATGAATGTTATCTGGTCTTTCATTATGAATGATAAGGCTCTTCTGGGACATTCACCAGGCTTGCTGGCATCAAATGGGAGCCAGCTTTCTCAAAAGGGGAAGAGGTTCTTTGCCCAGGAGCTTGCGGGGCTCATTGACAGGGCTTTAAACTAGATGTGGAGGGGGAAGGGGAACCTATCGGGCTTGCCAGCAACAGGCTAGGGGATGAAATGCAAGGGTTAGAG
>NW_009260484.1:4140421-4140667 GCF_000687185.1 Egretta garzetta
GGATGAAAAGCTGGACATGAGCCGGCAATGTGCGCTGGCGGCCCAGAAGGCCAACCGTATTCTGGGCTGCATCAGGAGAAGTGTGGCCAGCAGGTCAAGGGAGGGGATTCTGCCCCTCTGCTCTGCTCTGGTGACGCCTCACCTGGAGTACTGCGTCCAGCTCTGGCGCCCTCAGCACAAGAAGGACATGGAACTGTTGGAACGGGTGCAGAGGAGGGCTACAAAAATGATCCGCGGGCGGGAGTC
>NW_009260484.1:4140679-4140920 GCF_000687185.1 Egretta garzetta
GGGGAGACCTGATTGCGGCCTTTCAGTACCTAAAGGGGGCCTATAGGAAAGATGGGGAAAATCTTTTTAGTAGGGCCAGCAGTGACAAGACAAGGGGAAATGGTTTTAAACTAAACCAGGGTAGGTTTAGACTAGATATAAGGAAGAAATTCTTTACAATGAGGGTGGTGAAACACTGGAACAGATTGCCCAGAGAGGTAGTGGAGGCCCCATCCCTGGAAGCATTTCAGGCCAAGATGGA
>NW_009260484.1:4140948-4141613 GCF_000687185.1 Egretta garzetta
CCAGGTTGGATGGGGCTCTGAGCAACCTGATCTAGTTAGCGGTGTCCCTGCTCACTGCAGGGGGGTTGGACTAGATGACCTCTAGGGGTCCCTTCCAACCCAAAACATTCTATGATTCTATGATTAACACTCAAGATATCTACACTTACAAAACTGAGGGCTTGATGAGGCATTTTTTTATTCTTTTGAAGGCTCTGGCATCGGCCACCGTATTTACAATACTGGCAAAGTTATGATAGGGAAATATTTATTCTGTTACTGCTATGATAGCCCGCTCTGCTGAGAAGGTATGGCAGACCTCTACTGGATCTTGTTGGATGAAATGTTTGTATCAAAATCTGGGCAAGCACTCAATTTACAACCACCAGCAGCTAAATGTCTACAGAGCAGCATAATCACAGAATCACAGAATCGCAAGGGTTGGAAGGGACCTCGGGAGATCATCTAGTCCAACCCCCCTGCTAAAGCAGGTTCTCCTAGAGCACAGGTTGCACAGGACTTCGTCCAAGCGGGCTTTGAATATCTCCAGAGAAGGAGACTCCACAACTCCCCTGGGCAGCCTGTTCCAGTGCTCTGTCACCCTCAGAGTAAAGAAGTTTTTCCTTATATTCAACTGAAACCTCTTATGTCTCAGTTTGTACCCATTGCCCCTTGTCCTGTCGCTG
>NW_009260484.1:4142084-4179134 GCF_000687185.1 Egretta garzetta
CCACTCCTCCCAGTTTTGTGTCATCAGCAAACTTGCTGAGAGTACACTCTGTCCCCTCGTCCAGGCCATTGATGAAAAAGCTGAACTAGACTGGGCCGAGTACTGAGCCCTGGGGAACTCCACTAGCTACCGGCCTCCAACTGGACTCTGCCATGCCGATCAGAACCCTCTGAGCCCTGCCATTCAGCCAGTTCTCAATCCACCTCACTGTCCACTCACCCAACTCATACTTCTTGAGCTTCCCTTTAAGGATGTTATGGGAGACAGTGTCAAAAGCCTTGCTGAAGTCAAGGTAGACAACATCCACCGCTCTCCCCTCGTCTACCAAGCTGGTCATGCCATCATAGAAGGCTATCACATTGGTCAGGCATGATTTCCCCTTGGTGAATCCATGCTGGGTACTCCTGATGATCTTCTTTTCATCTACTTGCTTGTAGAGGACACACAGAATGAGTTGTTCCATCACCTTTCCAGGGACGGAGGTGAGACTACCTGGGCTGTAGTTCCCTGGGTCCTCCTTCTTGCCCTTTTTGAAGACTGGAGTGACATTGGCTATCTTCCAGTCCTCAGGCACCTCTCCTGTTCTCCATGACCTTTCATAGATGATGGAAAGTGGCTCAGCAATGTCATCTGCCAGCTACTTCAGCAGTCGCGGGTGCATTCAAAGAGAGTGCTTTTACTAGATAGATGTGGTTCTTCTGACTGAAAGAAATCAAGCAACTATATCGGCTCTGACTTCTTTGAAGTCTTGAAATGCACATGATTTTGTTGAACAAAGTGCCAGATTGGAAGTGAATTTTTGTGAAGTCCAAACCAGACCTTTCTCTTCCAGAGGTCTGGATAACAAACTAAACTGACCCCTGAACCAGACACTACAAAACCCTGTAAATATGAATTTGAATGATGACGTTTTGGAATCTGTGTTTAGTTATGGAACCAGCTATTCAGAAATTGGAAAAGACTGTCCCTGAAACTGAGAAATCCTGAACTTTGAGGTACTGAAATCCTGCAAACAGGGTTATAGATTTGTTCTCCTGAAATACCTCTGATTGTCATAAAATGATGCACTTAAATATGTTGACTAAATGATCCTATTCCATGTTATTCTTTGACATGCTAAGAAAGATAAATTACATGCTACCTGATCCTTAAAAAGGCAGGTTCTGAGGGCTGGCAGCAAAGAAATTTCCTGGCAGGAAAGGAAGAACCATGCCCAGGGTGGTGCAGGTGAGCTTTGCAGCAGGGAGGCAGAGCTGAGTGCGGGCACGGATATGGCCAAGGCAAGACATGTCCGTGCTCCAGCAGGGACATTGGAATGCAGCTTTGGAGACTTGGCAGCAACTTGGACTGCAGCGCTCTGTCACTCTGGCAGGGTACGATTCTGCCTGACCCTGCAGTCCTGCACATGCTGTGATATGGGTATCTAGAGTTAGCTCCTCAGAAATCTGGCCTGATTTTCAGAATACTGACCTCCCTTTTAACTTGTATGGGGGCCACCAAAAGCTTCTTAGTGCCTCTGCAGATCAGATCTTTGATTGAAACTCCAACAGCAGGATGGAGCTCCAAGCCCCTACACCTGCCTTGGAGGATCAGCAAGATCCATTCTTTTAATTTGCAAATTGTAAAGAAAAAGACTTTTCTGGGAACATACTTTTTATTAATAGTCAACTGTGTGTGGTCAACACAGTTGTCTTTCATTGCTCTTTCGACAAAGTTCGGAACCTCTGTGATTGCTAGTGAAAGCAAAAATCAGAAAACTGGATCTTTCAAAGCCTAATCAAGCTTGTCTATTTGTTTTCCTGCTAGGTTTGGGATAAATCTTTCCACCCAATAGGAAGTTCTTTTGTTTTAACTTTCTCTCTTGAGGAGCCAATCGTCAAACTTCCCCCAGTGCCCGCAAGTTCAGCTGTCATTAGTCCTTTCTTCTGAAATGACTAATTTCCATCACTCCATGTCATCCATGAATGCGAAAGTAATCAGCACCATTTAGAGAGAAAAACCACTTGAGCTGCAGGATCCTTTTCTCTCTGTCGGCTGATTGTGATTTCATATCTTTTATGTAAAGCAGACTTTCAGAGCTGTTACCTATTTAAGGAATTTTTCAATTAACATTTTTTTTCTTCAAGAGTGACCAGGGCCTTTCGATTCCACCACAAAGGGTTGGCTTACTTTTCATATAACACTGTGCTCAGCTCAGTTCCTTCATCCTGAAGGTCTTTTATTTGGCAGTGATAATTTAGTTTAAACCCTCACCAATCAATAGCTGATCAATGCACAGCAGGAGAGGATTTCCATTGAAAACCCATTACACTTCAAGGGACTAAAAATTTCTCATTTGAACAAAAAGTGCTTCAACCTTATTCAAAATCTGTCTAATTGGCTCTTGATTCAAAACAAAAATAAGCCTAAAAGGGAAGAAAGTTCCATATGAACATTAAGGAGAGACCGAGGTTGAGGGCTGGTCCTGAAAGGTAATGAGAACCTTTGGTTTTTGAAGAAATCAGTCTTTCAGGACTTGCCAAAGTTGTGCTCTAATGTTAAAGTGCATTTTATGAAGAAAGTAATTTTTATTTGTAAATGTTTGCATTAGGATTGATTTTCCTTGAGTGTGAGGTATATTATTTCCAAACAATAAATCCTTCAAAATGCATAGTTTTTCTGCCTTCACAGGACGGGGTAAAATCAAATCCCAAACAACACGTGTAATCCATTATTTACCCATCTGTTAGCTCGTTGTTCTCCTAACCAGGGAACACCATAATCATGAGGTGTAAATATTGTAAATCTGGCCTCAACACTGACTCTGATACAGAGGCTTGTCCTTTCCCGCAGAATGATCCTCAGCTTTCACCTGCACTGTGTGAGCCTGATCTGATGCAACCAGCGTTGTGGGGAGCTTTGTCATTGATTTCTGTGCCATGGCTTCTCTGTCCAGCCAAGATTGCAGGACCACACTGATGTGGTCTTATGACCACTTCTAGGGCTGCTCTGCAAAACGCCCATCGCACGCTCCTGTTTTGGCAGGTACTGGCTGGATCCCGGTCTGATTTCCCACAGTTTTGTTTCCATCTCACTTCTGCTCCCTCCTCTGCAGCTTCTCTCTGCTGTCTCAAGCGGATGAGGTGAGAGCGAGCTGTCTCCTCCACAGCCGCAAGAGCATGGCAAAGCTCCTGGCAAGGCAAACAGCAATATCTATCCTGGAGCTGAGCGACTGCTGCCACAGAGCAGTAGGGGCTGCCTGGTGGCCGCAGAAGGAGCAGAAGCACCATGAGTGCACCTGGGCAGGTGGGGCCCCGTGGAAGCCTTCTGCTGAGTGCCACCTCTCCGAGCTGTGCAGGGGTCCCCTGTTCTCCTGCTCCAGGACCGGCTGTGCCCCAAGCCACCTCCCTGGGGAAGAACTGAGAGTCGCAGGCTTCTCAGAAGTGGGGAAAAATTGTACTTCTCCGTGTGATCTGCAGGGAGAAGGGAACACCTTGATCACCCAACCTGAACCCCACTGAGCAGCAGATACTCAGGCTCTGGGTTTGCTTTGTCCAACCAGATTAATGCAGAGCCCCCACGGAGTGCTGGTATCCTCTTTGACTACCCCTGGTATGGGTCTCCTGATGTGGGAGACCCCATGTCAGTGAACAGAGCTCTCCTCCCAGCTCCCCTCCTACCCACCACCCATCCTGCCTGCTACCGCTTCGCTTGGCCTTTCCCCTGCTGCCTCTGTTGCCAGAGGTGAAATCCAGCCCTGTGCAGGGGGTACAGCACGGGGTCCTCATGCCACTGAATTCCTTAATCCCCATGTGCAGGGTGGCACTCCATTAGCCACAACAGGTCTTTGTCCTGGCCTTCTGCACCGAGTTGTCTTTTTTTTTCTATCCCATCCCACTTAGACATCAACAGGTGAAACGGCTTCTGGGTGCCTGTGATTTAATGCAGCGAGGGAATACAGAGACACGGACACCTGGTTAATAACTCATGCCCCTCCCTCACAACACACTGTTTCCTAAGCTGTGGTTGTTTCAAACAGCAGAGAAAGAAAGCATGGCTATGTTGGAGCTGTTACGTTCTTGCATGAAGGTGGGGTTGAAAAAGTTACCCTTAGAAAACTATTGTTCCAGTTCTTGTGGTGGATTTTTTTATTTTGAAAGCTTTTTAAAGATGGTGAAAACCCAAAATCATTGTCAGAACGGTCTGACTTCACAAGATTCTTCTCCAGTATTTTTTATCAGAACCACTGAATTTTTTAAAATCAAGAACAATGGATTTTCTTAGTGGAAAGTAACTTTTCATCAAACAAAATCTTTTTATGGAGAATTAAAAAAAACCACCTTCAGCTAAAAACTTCATTAAAGATCTTGGTAGAGAAAAAGAATATCTGAAAAATACCCTAGGAAGTTGGGCAAGAATGTATCCACTGAAAATTCTGTGAAACAAAAGCAGTTGAGAAATGTAGAGAAGATAGAATAAATCTTAAAAACTAGAAGTGGAAAAGAGCTTTTGCTTCATTTCGTTCTTCTCTTTGTGGAAGATGAAGGATTTTTCCTCTTCCCACCCTGTGTCTTCCTAGAGTATGCTCTGTCCTGATGAGTACATTTTTTCACTGAAGCAATTATGGACATTAAAAGAAAAATCTTTATTATTACTATCAATTTCACTTTGGCTAATAAAATATAAGATAAAGGGATGTAAGGCATTCTACACCATTAGAAGTGCTCCAGGAAGGTGAAGACATTTAGTTCGGTTTTATTTCAGTTCATTTCAATTAGTTTCTGTCTCTCTGAAATTTTTTATTTTGTATGTCTGCTGAAGACTGCCTACCTACATCACCTGTGTGGCAATCCCTCAATGTTTTAGTGAGGGGGCTACCCCCGCAAAGGGGCTCTAAAATTAAATGAACCTTTAAATGGGAATGGATGCAATGACCAGTACACGTCCTGTAGATTTTTTTTTTCTTATTGAAATCTGTGTAGGTGACTGGAAAATCTTTTTAAAAGAAATTATCACAGAACGAATTGTTAGAATAAAAGTGCGATGTGGCGTGGTTTTGCTGGAGAAACCCGAGCTCCCGTGTATGGTACAGCACACAGCTGTGCTCCAGGCATGCAAGCAGGTTTCTGGCTGTCCTATTTTCCCTCTTCAGCATTGTTTGGGATTTTTTGTCAGGCTGCCTTCCTCTAAAGCCACCTCCCTTGGGACAGGGGCTCTTGGCTGCCTTTGAGAGGTGACCTGTCCTGCCGCCGGCCCAGCTCTGCAGCCCCCAGCATCCTCCTGCACAGCCCCATGTCTGCTGCCCACAGCCAGCACTGCTGCTGTGGTTAGACATTAGGAAAAATTTCCTCACAGAAAGGGTTGTCAGGCACTGGAATGGGCTGCCCAGGAAAGTGGTCGAGTCCCCATCCCTGGAGGTATTTAAAAGACGGGCAGATGAGGTGCTTAGGGACATGGTTTAGTGGGGGGGTGGCAGGGGTAGGCTAATGGTTGGACTTGAGGATCTTCCAACCTAAATGTTTCTATGATTCTATGATTCTGTTCTAAGTTGTGGCAGGAATGGGTAGTCTAATATGAAAAAAAAAAGTGCCCCACACTCCAAAAAGCCAGAAAAACATCTTACTCATTAAGGACGTGCTCCTCTGCTGCTTCGTTTAGGGCTAGTTATACAAGGAATCATGTTGCCATAAGTGGGTCGCTCTGGTGAGCAGGAGTGACTTGCATGGGAGGGTTCCAGATATTCTGGTTTAACTCTGGCGTAATATGATGCCAGTACTTAATTGGGTTTGGTTTTAATTAACAATGGACATCAAATATTTCTGCTGCTCTAAATTCAAGTGAATGTCATGTACATAAACACAGTCACTCCCATCCCAAATACTGTCAATAATTATTTTTTTTCTGAAATTATTTCTTAGTGAGTTACTTGCCTCTCTGCACTCATTTTAGTGAGGATGGGTCCTGTTCCATGTAGCAGAAGTTTACCTGTTGCTGATGCGAAAGGTGAGGCCCTGCAGATCCCGTTATGGAACAACTCTTTTAACCTGTGTCCTCTAAGCCACCGGTAAGCCCTAGCTGTGCTGTGGTGCAGTTCAGATTGCGTCCCTAGTCTGGCCTGATCCAGAGATGGTCCTAGGCTCCTCAGTGTGGAGTTAAAACCCCAGCTTTCATGCCAGAAGCATCTTCTTGAAAAGCATCCCGTAAACATCATCAGACAGATGTTAGGTAAAATGAGGAAGCATGGGAAATCTCAGAAGGGATCCTGTTTTCAGACTTCCAGATCCGCCTGCAAATCCTCTTGGAGGGTATGGATCTAAATAGCAGTGGTATAATAATAACAACAGCATAAATAACAGTCACATATGATGCCTGATTTTCAGTAATGTACTCAGGAAATCACACTATAACGCCGGTTCTTGAGCAGCTTTTGCCGGAAGTGAGGCTTCACAGGCTGTCATTTTAGTACTCTCACTCTTCCATGCCACTTCCTCGCCCATTAGCCAAGAGTTATTTTGTAGGCAGAGGTTTTGGTTTCTTTTACAGAAGAGTTGGGTGCCCTCATTTTTCTTCCTTTCAGTTTTCTGATTTAGCAGCAATCTGGTAAAGCTGCTGACATTTCCAGGAACGTAGTCTTCCATATTGGTATAAAATGGTGACTACCAGCTTTGTACTTAGTTTTCTATACACTGAAAAAATTCCCAGAGGATTGGTCTAACATCTCCAGTGACCATTAAAAAGTGGATAAACAAGCATAAGGAAGAGCATTTATTTTGACAAGACAAAGTTTTGGCACCTTTACCCGCACTCCCTAATCCCTTACACGAGCACTGACTTCAGCAGGCTCCTGGGACAAGGTACTATTCAAGAGGGTGAACTGAAAGGCGTCTTACTTTAGCCCTCAGTAGTTAAAATCCAAAAAGGTGCATTGTGCTAGTAGTCCTTTCATAACCCCTGCCTCTTTAATGGTAGCCATTTCTCCTTATTGAACCCTTTCTACTCCTTTTCTTCTCTGTCCCTCTCTCCTCCTTTTAAGGCTCCTTTGGGCAAGTGCTGTGCCTCTTGTTTTTCTTTTCCTTTGCCTGCTTCCTCCCTCTTATTTGTTTAAACCATTCCCTTGTTCATCTGCTCTCATTTTCTTTCTGCCTCTACCCCCCACCCCCTCCTTCAGTGTTATTCTCCGTTGTTTTTTTCTGTGTGGGTGTGAGCACATTCTC
The DNA here is from genome assembly GCF_000687185.1 of Egretta garzetta. NCBI lineage: Eukaryota > Metazoa > Chordata > Aves > Pelecaniformes > Ardeidae > Egretta > Egretta garzetta. The sequence continues at coordinate 4,149,278 of NW_009260484.1, forward strand.
CTGCCTTATCAGCTCTCTGGCCCTTTCTCTGCAACATCTGAGTGGATGCTGGAATGATCTTTAGCCAGAATCTCCCTAGGGGTCTCAGTCCCAGGCTCCAGAGCTTCTGAAATGAGATGGAAAAAGAGAGACACCCTGGCAGCAGCTTGTCCCTAATGGCCAGATGGCCAGCACTCACATTAATACAATATCAGGCATTGCTGTAGTTCTGCCTTGGAAACTGCTTGCCTGTGCTGGCATCTTCTCACACTCCTCTGACAGCCATGCCAGTCCCAGCACCCTCTTGGGAAAAGAAATGGAAATGACCACATAAATACTTTGAATTCAAGTCACTGTGTGACAAGAATCATCTAATATTTTCATGCGTGAATGTTTACGTTATCCCCTCCCCCTGCACACTGCCTCCTCTGTCCCCCTCCACTTCCATTATACATTGTCCTTTCCTGTATGTCTTGCTGATATTGAATTCAGCTCCCTTGCAGCCTGGGACTGATGTTTTTGAATTTACCCTAGCTTTCATGTGTACATCCTTTCACACTGTGCTTTGTCGGGTGGGAGACCAGAAAGCAATTGCACATGTCAGGACTGGAAGCAGCCAACTATCTACAAAGGAACAATTGGTTGTTAATGTTTGGCTATGGTGAGATGGAGGAACAAGCAGGCAGTGCCTTTTTTTTTCTTTCTTTTTTTTTCTTCATGACCTTGTAATACCATGGGGCTTTGCTTTGTGTTGTGCCATTCCCAGAAAAATACGGATGTGAAACAGAACGTTTCGTGGCTGATGGCAGGATCAGAGGAGGCAGAGGTGGGAAAAAACTGTCGAGGGCGTCTTGGGCTCGCAACTGCTCTTCCTTCTCTTGCCAGGAATGTGTTATTCGGCCTCCCGCCATTGCCAGAGCTGCCCCTCTGGGCCTATCTTCCTCAGAAACCTGCGGAGCACGGTGCAGCGTGAGCAAGGGCTGCCCGTAGGGCTCTTCTTCCTGGCCTCCAACAGGGTCTGACGCCGTTCAGCTTTGGCTGTTGTGAGCTTGGACCTGGCCTGCTGTAGGGAAGGATGTGTCTGGTGTCACCTGGATGCCCGAGCTGCTGTCGCTCACCCAGAGGTGCCTGCTTGCCTGCGTGCAGCAGCTCCAGCCCGTGCACCAAAGGAGAAGGAGAAGAGTTACCTTCCTGGCCGGCGTGGGAACATCGTCTCCTCCTGTGGATCCCAGAGCCTTCCCACGTGTCGGGATGGGTGGGCAGCCAGAACGCGTAGGAGCACCCAACACCTCAGTGCAGTGTCAAAGCATAAGCCACCGAGCAGAGAGGTGAAACGTGAGGTGCATTTTAATTCTTTCAGAGGAACTGTGTGGGGAGTCCCTCGCTCCCGTGGCAAGGGATGGCTCGCCAGCCCTGTCCTGCTGGGACGGCCGAGGTGGACGTTCCCTTGCTGGCGTGCATAGGGGCACCACCCAGCTCTGTGCATGCAGCTTTGTTTGCTTTTTAACCTCTGCTTGTGTCTTGCTTGTCTGTCTCCCTTACAGCTTTCTAATCTTTCCTGGTTTTCTTTTACTTGGACTGGACAGGGGAGGGAGACTTAATCCTATACTGCTTCCTTTTTTTTTCAGTAGGCTAACCCTTGCTTGTTTAGGATCTGACCCTGTTCCCATTGAAGTAAATCCCAAAACTCCCATCAAGTTCAATGAAAACAAGAGTAGGCTCTTAAACCATTACTCTTATTAATTACATTACGATGATACTGATTGCTACTGCTATGACTACTGTGTCTACTACAACTATTACTATTGCTAGTACTGCCAGTATCGCTATTACGACTAATTATATGATTTATTTCCTAGCTCTTTTTTCTTTGGAGCACTTTGTAGAGGCTAGGAGCAACATATGCAGCTTAACGGTTTTCAAATTTCTGGCTGAAAAGACAGAAATTATTTTGGTGGGAACCTTTAGCCAGGAAATTACCTCTTATGCTAAAAGAGGCAACAGCATTTAGTTGAGTTTACATCTAGGAAGTGAACAATGGCTGGAGTTAAAAAAGAAGGGGACTGAAACAAATAGAGCTTGGCAGATCCGGCTCAGCTTTGTGGGTGACGTTTACGAGCCCCTCAAGCGGCTTGGGCGTTGCAGGTCTAACCAGACAGTCCTACCTTTAGGCTTAGGGAGACACAATGAGAGGGGAGAACAGGTGGCCCGTCCCATTATGCACTGAGGGTTTGTAAATATTTGTCGGCAAACAGGGTTGGCATTAGCACACGAGCCTGAGCAGGGCTTCATTAAACACAGTTTCTGCTTCAGATCATTAATTCATTTTAATTATGTGTCCACTGGTCAGCGCGGGTTGGGGGGGGGACGCGGTGAGATGAATGGGATGCTGGGAGGTGAGGGACGCATGCGGGGATGCCCCGTGCGCGGCAGCCGGAAGGGTGCCCTCCATGCACCCAGCCCACGTGCCCCCTCTCCTCCCTCTTCCTCTCACCCGAGCGGTAACGAATTTTGCACAGGACATTTCCTCTGGGATTAAATAATGCCTGGCTGGGGTTAATAGCACTTGGCTGTGCTTCATGTCAGCAGCTCCACCTAGCTGGTCATTAATCCATGGCCTCAGGGGAAGTCCTGTACTTCAATTATTGTTGGATTAATGAGATTAGATCTAGTCTGCACCACTCAACAGTTAATTTCCTCGTTTGAATGTTTAAAACTGTGTGAGCGATGGGGAAAAATTTTGTGCTCTTAATATAAAAAATTCTCTTCTCCTTTATGTAAACTGCGGCATGTGCCTTCGTTTGATTGAGGCAACACTCCTGAAGAGACATCCGGTACTGATGGAATCGGTAAGTGCGGAAAGGCTAAGGTCTGTGTTACAAACAGAAATTGCACTAACCATGGCTGTCACATTAGAGTTAGTGCAATGGACTGACAGTGGGTTCCACTTAAACACCAATCAATATTAATGGCAATGGAGAGAGCAGCTTCTGGCCCGAGCAGTGTGTGAAGTAGTTCTCGTGCATATTTATTAGGACATAAGTACGTAGTATGGGATCCGCTTCTGCTCATCTAATCTGGTTATATTATCCAAGACAGCTAAATATATAGATAATAAAAGCATATGCTGATATATCATTAACTTGCACAGCTAATATACAATTTAGTTTTCCTCTATGGTGGGAGATAATCTTGATTCATCTATTATCATTCCTATCTCTGGATTGCTGCGCTTGTATGTCTTTTGTTTGTGTTTTTTCTCCGGGCATAAAACGAGTTTTGTCTTAATCTCTCATGCTAACATGTGTGCACCTTTGCATATGGCTGTCCTGAAACCACGTGGGTAGCTCTTCTCTCCATGCTGGCCTCTGCCTTCCCATTTCATGCCCAACAATTAAAAGCAGCATAGCTGCTCACCCACCCTTCCTCCGTGCTACTGCACGCTGATGAGGGAGCTGCTGTTCCCCTTCCTGGACCCTGGACTTGCCCTCCTGTCCTCTGGCCTTGGCTCCTGCTGGGCACGGGCAGGAGATGCTGCTCCCTGGACACTGGAGTGCTGCGCAACACTGCACGCTGACCCCTGACTTTCCCCAGAAAGTGGAGGGAAGCTCACTGATTTCCTTAAACTTCTGAAGTGTTTTCAGGCAAAACTGAAGTATCTGTGAGTGTTTTGTGAGAAGAAATACAATATAGGCCTAATGTTTTTTTCAAAAGCTTAACTAAAGACAGAGATATCCCCATTACAAATCAAAACTAGCAACTTCTGTCCAAAGACCGGATCATATTAAGTATAAATCCACAGCGGGGTAGAGCTGAGAAACTGAGACTCCTGTATGCCTTTAAAGGCAGAGGCTGCAGCGCGGGGCTCCCTTTGGTGTTGCCCTTGAAGCCTTCATCCCTCACAGACAGCCACCTCTGAAAGGAGCGATGGAGGCATTGCCTCCCTGCTCAGCTGTTCCCAGCCTATTCCCTGAGGTACTCCCTCCCCAAACCAGCAGGGGCATAGGATCAAGTCCCATGGGACAGGGGAAAGGACCAAGCTGGGTTTCCCACTTTCTAGGTGGGTGTCCCACCCCAAGTACACCACATCAGAAGGCCAGCAGGGCTGCTGACGCTTGTTCTCTGGTTGTAAAAGGGTCCTGTTCAGCCCCTGGACATCAAGGACCGAGACATTAGCCTTCAGAAGGGGAGTCAGGGCTGTAGGTGAGCATGGGGTTTGTAGACTCCTCAGCAGGGTGGTCAGAGATTTAAGGTACACTTGTATTTCCCCAGTTTTCCACTAGCTGCTGTATAAGGCTGCCATGGCGTAAACTGCTTTTGACACCAGCGGGCAAAAAGCATGCAAAGTCCCTGCTCTGCACTCCCTCCTTCTTTGTGCCAGTGATGCCAAGAGCCCAGGGCAGTGGAAACCTCGCTGGGGCTGACATCAAAGAAAGATAAATGAATGGATGGGAGGATTGGCCACCGACCCTTTTATCAATATTAAAATAAAAATATCAAAATTATGAATCGGTTAAAAAATAACAGCAGGTAACCGGCAGGCATCACGGGGTCTCAGCAGTATTATCCAGCCCAGTATCCTATCTCTGATGCTGCTGCTATTGGGGGCTTGGTTTCATTAGAGGAAGGTGTATCAGACTCCTCAAAATAGTTACAAAATAACTAATTCAGGCAATGTCAGTCATTGTCTGAATTATACCGAAAGCACATAAGTCCGTATCCTTCTCACATATATACATACGTAAAATGATTCTGTCTGCTGTAACCAGATGTCCCCATTATCCATGTAAAGGATAGAGGGCATCGTGAATTTTTCATGCAGAGTGATTTCCATTTAAGTGCTGATCTGGATAACATTGATCTGTAGTCCCCTGGTCATGCTATTATTCTTTCATAGACATGAACGGTTTTGATTCTTCCAAGGGGAAATATAATTTTCTTCCCCTTCACACTGGCGTAATGAATGGGACACGGAAATAAAAAGAAAGATTGAATGGAGCAGTAAGCCTGTGTGTGACCTAGCAAAGAGGAGAGTTTTACAGAAAACTTTCTAAAAAATGCAAACATTGACCAAAACTATCCTTTAGGAAAATGATACATTTGATTATTACAGCCGTAACAATGAGCTTTAGTTACAGGAGTGGTAAATTGAGTATCTCACTGGGGACAAGGCTGCAGATTAGACTTCAACTTGGAAATGATATACATTCAAGTAAGCTGAATTTGATCCCAGCATGGGATCCACTTTAGGAACCAGCAGGATGATATGGGGGGGGGTCCATCTTGTCCCTTTCATCTTAAAATTCAGAGAAAGGAACTGTTTGCATCAAAATCTGTCCTCTCTTAGAGGTTTATTTTGTCATAATCTCCTCAAAGACAGACAAGGATGGGCAAACATCCACCACCTACCTGTAATTCACCTGCATACCCAAACCCATGGCCAACGTCAGGAGAGCTGCTAACACATGCAGAAAGATGGCAGGACGTGGTGAGGGAGAAGTTCTTTACTGTCTTGCTTGGAAGATGGGCTGAGGGGAGCAAAAAATCACCAGTCAGCTTCCCCAGGTCATTTTTTCTGGGTAGAGATGACAAATACCCATCTCACCTTATGACTGTGGCCCATATCCTGTGTGATGAGATGCTGCCAAGCAAGGGAGACTGGCATCTGCGGGAGGTGTCCTGCACCCTCAGACTCTCTCGAATGTTAGTCACTGTTCCTGGCACCAGCTCCCCTGTGTCCGAGCTGAGCGCTTTCCCGAGCATATGGTGCAGGGCTTTGCCTGCTCTCTTGCCACAGCAGACCCAAAGCTGGGAGGTGGAGGGCTCTGCAGTAGGATTTAAGCCTGTAGCATCTGCCCAGAGAGGAAAGGGCACAGTGTGTTTAGTCTCTCACTCTTTTGTACAAACATTCCCTGAAATCAGTGGATTTGCTCACTTCCACAAATTTTTCACTTTTGCTTCCTGTGCTGAGGATGTTCTTCCAACAGACCCCTGGGTACCAGGTAGCAAGAGGGCCGAGGCAGTAAGACATCCCTCTCCCCCCAACCCCCTTTCTTTTCTGGAAACCACCAAATTTTACACAATCTGTTCAGCTCATCTCCAGAGGTAAAAGACAGAAACAGTTGCCAGTTATGTGGGGCTCAGTGATCAGCGGTATCAATGCAGTCCCTTCATTTGCCTCCTGGCTCTGGCTTCCTGATCGGTATGGCCGTTAGCGGAGACAATGCCAGCAGAGCAGATGCAGAACTACAAACCACAAGGGGGGTGGGGGGGAGGAAAAATGACCCAAACTCCATCCAATTAAATTTTCTAATTAAACTGAGGACACACGCATTCTCTCCCTCTTCCATTCCCTTTCTGCACACATGCACACGCTCATGCACAGGCGCACCCCGGTGCTTTTGGAGCGGGGGTCCTGCCGTGGAGCTCATCTTCCCAGTTTCTAGTGGGGCACATTGTAACAAAGAGAGAGGAGCCTGATCAGGCTGCAGAAATGATAATGACTTTTTTTTTTAATGGAGAAACTTTGCCGCTCCAACAACAGCATTTAAGGGAAGAACAACTGATAGAAAAATATAGAAGAAGCAGTAAGGAAAAGAAGAAACAATGTGAAATAGGTCAACCCCCCACATTTTATTTGCAGAATCGTAAAATTAAACAAACTCTCTAGAAGACTTAAACATTCCCTATGCTGATGCAGCATTTTGTTACTTCTCCAGTGCTGACTTGAAATGTGTGCGGCTGGAGAAATCCTGATGTGACTAGCTGGAAGCCCTGAGCCATGCAGCTGGCCCTCACTGCTCCCTGCTTTGGCCCTGCCATTGGGAGGGGATGGCTGGGGTGACACTGCTGGAGCCAGACTCTGCTTATACCAGAAGAGTCTTCAGGGTAACTTTCTATAAACAGGGCTTGGAGATGGCTAGGTCTTGCTAGAGCACTGAGGAACTCCTGTCCCCCATGAGCATCTCTTCCAAAACAGAAAAATAGTTGGGTGTGCTCTTTAATCAAGAGAAATGCACCAGGTCAGAGAATTTGGAAAAAAAGGGAGCTGTAATTATATACTTGACAGTAAATACATCCAAGCTAAGCATGAGTCCCTCTGGTAGTTCAGCTGTGCTTTGAAACTGGCAAAAGATTGTCTTGAATTGACACTTAAAAAAAAAAATCGTAGCCAAAACACAGTATATGATCTCAGACATCATTTGCCAGCCTGAGCAATAAGCATCTGTCGACGAGCGTCTTGCGACTTATCACCATAAACATGCGGCGTGCTGCTCAGAGCAGGAACGTGAATTTTACAGGGTGATACTGAGACACCAAGTATAAATGATAATACAAATTAAAGTAGGTCCAGCATGCTGAGAATAACAGAGGCCAGGGCAAGGGCACTGCAAACGGCTCAAGGTAACACCCAAAGCTACAGTTAAGGTAATCCCCTGGTCACCTCCATCTCTTTCCTGTGGGAGTCCCAGGGGCTTCAAGTGGTCCCATCCCTGCGGATGAGCCAGGAGACACCGAGGGTGGTGTCTGCAGCACGGGGCTGAAACCTGCCGGGATGTTTTGACCACAGCCGGTGTTGCTGGTGTGGTGGAAGGGATGATCTAATGTTTGCAGAAGGTTTGGGCTGGGATGAAGGTTAACTGGCAGGAGTTCACAAAAGATGAAGCAGAGGGAGTGATAGGTTACAGGCAACAACCAGAGGGGTTGGATACAGTTATATCACTCCCACCAATTATGGTCTATAGGAAGCTCTTATTTATGAATCAGGCTGAAAACATGTCTCTGGGTATCAGGCTGCCTCTTGAATTCCCAGGTGGCCTCTATGCTGAAGAGCCTGCTTGGTCTTGGTAATGGTGCTTAATATGTGTTCACCCAGGGCTTTGTCACCTTCAGATGAGACAAGCTGGGCTGGGGTTTGGGCATTGCCATCTCTCTGATGGAATGGCTGGCCCAGGGCAGACTTTGTGATTTGCTTCCTTGCCTCAGTCGTCCCCTCTCACAGGCTCAGCGGAGGGGTCTGGGGTTCAGTATTGGTCTGAGCATGTTTTTTTCTGGGTAGCCGACCCAATTGAGTTAATGTGGTTTTGCAGACTTTTGGTTTTGTTCTAGCGAATAGAGCACTTGGGGTCAAGAGTTCTCAGTTTGGCAATTTCTAAATCGAAATAGATAAAGCCCTAAGCTTTCAGGTTGTGAGCAGCTCTGTGTACAGATTTGACAAAACAAAAATATAAAACTGAGCAATCATCATCAGCAAGCCCTCATTAATATGACTGCACATAGGCCACCAGAAGTGACACTGATAAAACCTCAGTATCCATGCAGCCTATAGCATGTGAGTGTTTTCCATAAACATTCCCCTGTTCAACCTTTTGGGCTGCCCATCATACAGTCTTTTGCCTGAGCATCTGTTCAGGGGAAGCTGCAAATGATGCCTCCTGACCATGCTCACAGCATCACCCAGCCAGTGGGTATGAAAAGTTTTCAAGGACCGAAGACACGTTAGAGCTCTCTCACATCAGACACATCAGTTTGTTGGGAGAATTGTCCTGCCTCTCAGGATGTAGTCCTGCAAAGGCTGCTGAGATCCTACCCTTTCAGTAAGTTACCGCATATTTTTGCAGCCCAAGACGCTAATTCACTGACAATGTTCCGCCATACAAATCTGTGAGAGATTGTCTCAGATTAGAAAAGTAGTTTTTGCTGACTGCCACCAGTGCAAAGAGGCAGATGAGAGGAGAAACTAACAGTTGACCCAGTTTTCAAACCAGCACCAACCTTAGGTGCCAAATCACTGTGACTGAACATTCAAATGAGGGCACTGGTCCCTAAATACCTGTTTTACTTACCTAAAAGACACTTGAGGAAGGTGCTGCAGAGTCAGGGTGCTGAGCTCCATTGTCCTGATTTGAAAATGGGGCATTTCATCCCTGGAGTGCAGAAACCGAAAGGAGCTCTGGTCACCATTCGCTCCGGTCCCAGAGCATCACTCACAGCAGCTGGGCCGTCTCCCCTGGGCAGAGCCTGAAGCAGAGAGCTGGGCCTCTCATTTGGGGTGGGGGGGAGGAAAGAGCCTGGGGAGCTGAGGACAGGGCTGGGTAAAAGGGGTGCGGGAGGGATCAGGCTGGGTTTGGGTGGTATGCTCACCTGTCCAGGGAGAAAGCAGAGGCATTGTGGGTTGAGTTTAATGGAAGAAATGTTTAACAGCTCTGTTGGCATTTGAATGGGCTGTGGCTTAACACCCAGGCCAGGGTACCTGACCCAAGCCACCTCCAGTACCCCTGTGGTCCTGAAAATCTGCTGCTCATACTCCTGACTTATCATCTGACCAGACCAAAGCAAACAGGATCTGTGCCACTGACATCTATGTGGACACACTGTGCCTGCACTACAGTTAGATAAGGGAGCTATTTTCTGAATAGATGATGCTTTTGCTTGCATTTCTAAATTTAAGTGACTTATTTCTACCTAAGGTGACCAAATGCCTGTTGTTAGCTGAGTTGATCCATGGTCTACCTGGTCCTGTAGACAGGCTCTGGCCTCTCCTTTTTCTGCATCCTTTTGGACAAATAGGAAAATATATAATTATTTTGTTTAATTTAGCTCTCTTCTGATTCCCACTGACAGTGGGAGCCCTGGATGCTTCTGTTCTGTGCTCCACCTCATCATAGCTGTATCCACAGAGAGGAACTGGTGGTCCTCACCAAGAAAGGGCACATGTTGCTCTCACCTTGCTGAGGAGTCTGAAGTTATTTATATTTGAGATGTTACAGATATCTCTGTGGTAAGACATGACTATTTCTATATGAATAGTACCACACATCAGCAGATAGACAGACAGAAAGATATACAGAAGGATAATCTATGGCCAGATTATAAAAAATGCCTGGCACTCACTGTTCTCAGAAAAATAATTTTGTGTTGTGAAAAGGAGCAATGGTTTGCTATTTTAAGATAAGTACCTTCCTCAGGAGTCGAAGCTATACAGCATGTAGTAGGGTTTGATCCTGTGCAAGTTTTTCTTGACTCAATCTTAACTTTTTTGCTGCCATGAGGTTAAGGCAGTATTTGTTATACTTGAACAGATCAAAAGTAGTAACACACATATGTGCTTTCTGTGAAAAAACTAGTACCATCAGTTTTCAGAGGAAGACAAATACCTCCTGATGTGCCTCACTATATTTAAGGTCAGTATGAAAAGAAATTTCACTTTCAAAGAAGAACTTTTACATCAGATTTCTCTGTGGAAAGCGGAAGGCACTGATATGTCCCCCGCTCCTGTTTTCTCCTTTGCCAAGAGGTACACTGGACAGATGAGGTCTGGCGCTGAGCTTTGCTCTGCTGTTTTTAATTCAGAGTGGGAGAGGTCCAAGTACCACATACTAAAAAACTTTTCTTTTACGTATTTCCAGCACAAAATGCATGATAAAGCCGACTGCCCAGCCACAAACTGTTCAGCCGACACTCAAGCATATCCCGCTGCCAAGCCCCACAGAAGACCCAGATGTGCAGGTACGTCTGTGGGCAGCAACATGCTGGGAGGAGGCGTGAGGGAGACACCTCTGCCTGGCACTGTGACCCAGATCAGGTCACCAGCACTGATCCAGCTCTGATCAACCCTGGCAAGGGCCATGATTACCTTTTGCTGGAAAGGTGGACCTGCCTTCCAACAACTGGCGCCAAGCTAACTTGGCAGCAGATGTGCGGAAGGGCAATGGATATGATGGGGATGATGGGCTCCCTCTCTAGAAGAGGTCAGAGTGGCCTCCTTATGTCTCATGTCTCCAGTACTGACTCCATAGGATGCCAAGTTTTCACCACACTGCTGTCACATTCTTTATAGCAAAAGCAGAACAAAAATAGAAGGTGGTGATCCTTCTGCCAGGTGGAAACTTTAGGTTATAGGTTATAAACCCACATGCAGACAGACGGTAACTATCTTCATGTCCTCTGACACTAAGCTCTGTCAGCGACCCAAGTATTGAAAAACTGCCTTCTAGTCTAACTTTGCTGGGTGCAGAACTGAGAGAGTATGTTTGGACTATTTACAATTTTTTTTGCAACCTTTAAAGCCCTCAAGCCCCATTAGGTGGGATCTTCAAAGGTTCTAAAAGGAAATGAGATGTTGACTTTTCACATTCAGCTCCTTTGAAAGCTCCCACCTGGATTCATTTAAATGTTGTAACAATGTGTAAAACAATTAATTAGAAAGGTGTCTTTTAGCAGTGAGGTCACAAACGGGGCAGGAGGGCAGTCTGAAATTCTGGAGAGGGAAGAATAGCCAAATGGAAAGTAAACCTATTGGAGCATTTGAGAGGGATGGTGTCTTCAGGAAATGAATCAAACATTTCCAGGTGATACTTAGCCATGCAATGCCTTTCTTCTGCCTTTGAGGGTTCCTAGCAAACCTTCTGCCCTAGAGTGTGTCTAAAGTTAAGCTGGTCAAAAGATAATGCCACTTAGCTTTTTGGATTGAATTTTTTTTCCAACTGAAATGTCTGTGCTTGTCTTCTGTTGGTCTTCTGAGAAGTCTGCCCCTGGTAGGAAGCTGAAGGGAGCCGTACATACTTGCATGCTCGCTCTTTTGGAGTGGAGCACAGGTCAGTGAGATGCAGACCAGGCAGGTCTGGAGAAGGAAGCTGGCTGAGCCTCTGCGTGGGTTCTTTGATGTCTAATAATGACTGAGAGTCTCCAGGCAGCAGGGTCCTTCTGTACCAGACGTTAAGAGGGACCCTTTCCTCAGAAAGCCTTTCACAAACCTTGTGAGCAGGCAATATACAAAATATCTCTATCCCTCTGCCAAAATTCAGTGAAATTCTCCTACGGATTCCAAAGTTGTTAAACAGAAAGTTGACATAAAGACACAAACAGACAATAGCTGAACTGGAAGGTAACTTCAGGTATAAAACCTGCTTTTTCTGTAGCGGTTAATACTGTACATTTGCTTCACAGTACTGTTCCTGTGACTGGATACCTTTTCTGCATGACATTTTAGCTGCAGAGATGACGTCCAAGAAGGTATTTGAAGAAGCAGAGCACAGAGGCAAGAAAGGTGAAAAATCTTTTTGCAGAAGAAGTTGTTCTCACACGTGTGTCTGTGTCCCCCACCATGGTGGAGATTAGAAGTAAATAGGAGCTATTCATTCGCTAACTAAAGTTTGAACCATCTCTGGATCCCAATCGGCAACTCGGCCCCACCAAGTCCCTGAAACACTGTTTGCATTGTTTACCGTATGTGGTGCCATAGAAAAGCTGGTGTTACTGTTATTTAGCACCAGCACTCTCCAAGCTGCCAAAATCCCTGTGCCAAAAAGAGAAAGGTCATTTGAACCTCAATGTCTGACAAAACAAGCTCAAACTGTCTACTGTGGGAACATGCTTTTTCCTGGGCTGATCCCATTCTGCAGCCAGAATGGGTAACGGCAAGATCTTCCCCTCCTGCTGTGTCTGGAGGTGAGTCCTAAAATCTCAATGAATCATTTTGTTTGTTTTGTGACGCCTTTTATTTTTTAATAGACACTCTGCCTTTTGTTAATGACAAAGAAATGGCTCCTTCCATCTCTCCAAATAGCAGTTGCTGCTGCAGGCGGTGTGTGCGTCTCGTGGCTGATGGAGCGGCGGTGGGCTGGGCACCAGGGCTGCGCTGGCCCAGCCGGGAGAGAAATTTCTGATTTCAGACTGCTCTCTTTTCCTCCAAATGCCTGCATCAGTTTTATATAGCCTGCGTTGCTCATGAGACATCTACCTGTCACATCGTGGGAGTCACAGCCTGCAGAAGTCTGATCCCTATTTGCTGCATGCCCCTCCAGCTAAGTCTCTGAACACTGTGGCTGGGTTAAAATGATTGATCACGGGGAATAAAGGTGAGACTCCTAAATCCATATGTTTCAGGTGCTGATTGCCTATAGCTCCCATTGCTTGGAGCAGAGACTGGAGCTTTTCAGTGGCTCTGGGAAATTGAAGCCTTTCTCAGGTAACCACAGGATGACTTAGTGATGAGCAGGAAGATGAGGAACTTGCTTTATTTCTGCCTGTGGTCTCAGGGAACAAGCGGTATTTTGCAGAAGGAAGGGAGCCCTCTCTCATAAGCGTATCCATCTAAAGCAGCCTGTTGCTCAATCACTGTGAAGCTGGTACTGCTCCCAATTTCAAGCCTGGCTGGAGGTACATGCAAGTGACATAGCGGCTTGCAGTGTTTGCTGTTTCCTGTGGGACCCTTGGCCTGGCCGAGGGAGGCACTGGCCAGAGATCTGTCAAGGCCAAAGGGATATGGTCTTTCTCAAGCCCCAAGGCATCCATGTTGGACCCATGTCCAGCCCAAGTACATTCAGTAGCCAGAGGCAGGCCAGGTGAGTTCCACCCATACAACCCTCTGTCTCCAGGGAGGCAAGAAATTCCAATGAAGTAGTATGCAAAGGCACTCCCGATGGGAACTGTGCTTCAGGGAAGTAATCTGGGGCAATTCCCAAGGCTAGGAATTATTTCCTAGTGAGCAGCAAAGATCTGGTTGGGGGTCAATGCTCCCAAATGCCAAGGTTTAGGAGGGTTTTCACTCTGCTGGATGCAAACTCATTCCTCTTCAAGCATAGGTGTCTGGGAAGCATCTCACATTGCTCAGCAAGCCCTTAAAGCATCATGCTGCTCCTTTGCTGTGAACAAGGGATCCACAACCACAGCTTCAGCAATGATGTTCAGTTTACTAATGTGCACTTTAATGGTTTCTGAACTAGTGTTGGTTTATCTCTTCCATGCAATGCCTAAGTGGTAAAAGATCCAATAACCCTATTAAGGGAGTAAGGGTATTGGCCTAGCGTTCTAAACACAAGTTTGTTTTATCTTTGTACTTTGGGGTTGCAGATACAAATCTAGGCAAAACCGATACTGCCTTCCACCACTCTGAAACTGATAAACCCAGCAGTTAACTCTGCAGAAGTGGCTGATACATGCAGTTCATGGTGTTTCTTATAAAAATAGGGGGTTACTTGGAAGGACTCTGAATAAATTTCCTTTTCCCCGAATCAGGCTCGTCTGCTGCATGCACTTCGATTTCAGCTTCTTAGCTTTCTTGATATGCAATGTGCAATGTTGTGCATGAATTTTCAAGCCTCCCAGGATGTCTGTGCTGTGTAAGTCTAAATATGATTAATTCAGAACAGCACTGCAGTTCTTTCAAAGATCTGAACAGCTCTTGCTCTTTTCATGTCTGTCTTGGTCTTTATTCAGGGATCCAAAAAATAACCCCTCCGTTCTGTCTTTTGTGGTGCTGGCAGGCTCCCTTCCAGCACTGCGTATGCACCTCATTTACTTTTTTGGAAAAGTCTTTCCATGATAAACAAATCCCATCAGAAGCAGTTGTGTGACCTCGAAGAGGGTGTCCCCTGCTGCTGGAGGAGACAGTTCACTTGCGGAGGTCTGCCTTCAGCCCAGTGCCTTGCACTGCACCATACCGCACGGGTGTTGCCATCCCTCAGCACTGCGGCTGTTTTCCTTGGATATATCACTACAAAGAGTGACAGGGCTGTTTTTTTCTGAAGCAGAAGTTGGGGGAAGCCCTTGTTCATGCTCAGCAATATTCCCTGGAAGTGGGCTTTCAGTGTGTAGTAGCTGCTGAGAAACTTTCACTCTCTCTGTGGAAACCGGCTGATGCTCATGGACTCCCTGCTTGTCCTGACAGGGATGTACAGTGGCACCTTCAGGTACCTGCATTAACCTTCATGAGAAGACTGAAACACATGTTACCAGCCACGATGACTGGATTCTTCTGATCCCTAGCGCTGGGGTGGACCCCTGTTATTTACCTTATTCTTGCAGTTTGGGTAGGGTTAACGTAGCAATTGTTTGATATTCAAGTCAGAAATCTCTGTCTGAGTCAGGGAGAGACTACAGATGTCCTCAGCTTCCCACTTGAGGATTAACTAGGAAACCCGGGGACCAGCCCTGCACTATTAACCAATAACCAGAACATTGGTGCTGTAGCAGCTTATTTGTAATATAACACAGCTGAGTACGGGCACATTTTTTGGTGACCTCAAGGGGAGTTTTGCATGCAGATGAAGGGTAATAAATGGCGCCTTGCTTTGGTATGGAACAAAACAATAAATTGTTCTGGTGTAAGGAGCAATGGTTCTACTCTGTGATGGATCCTCATATGGGATGTGTTCTTGAAGAACAGCTGAATGTCAACTAAGAGGAAGCTCCCATCATGGAACATAGGAAACAGCTTTCATGGGTGATTGCAGTGAGCAAAGATCTCAAAGCAAAGAACAAGATAGGAGAAAATCTTGTTCTGAGTGCCTGGCTGCTCCCTGTACCTGTTCTTGTAAAACAAAGGTGCTTACAGTGCACAAGGGCAGAAAATAAAAGAACAAACAAGATGGTGTCCCGCATTTCGAGAGTCTCTTTGCAAATACCTCTGGTCCACTGAGGGCTGGTATACTCCAACTTTGCCTGCCCTTCCAGGAGGAATGCAGTAACACTAGTAAGGAAGCATACCTGCAGCTTACAAACAACTGAGCCTACCCAAGGCTGTCAGCATAAAGCGGCAAAGCCTAGTCTGCAACCGTCAGTGCCCGTTCATAATTGCCAATCCCTGGTGCAGCACTGTCCCTGCCTGTTGGGGAGCGTGCGTGTTGTGTTCAGAGTTGGCTTAGAGCCCAGAGCAGTCTGGGTTTTGTTTTCCTTTTGCATGAGCATGGAGAAGATTTTCCAGTAGGATGGGTGGCTTAGCAGATAATGCACTGGCCTTTCAAAGTTAGTAACGTGGCCTGGGTTCAGCTTGAGGTCTCAAGCAAAATGATATTACCAGTCTAGGCAACTCACAGTCTTTTTTGTACAATAATTTGTATGCTGTAAATTTGTCTCTGATTTGCCCCGCACAGGTTTACTGTATTAGAGCACAATGCTGACAAGGGCATGACGTTATATCAGCCCTAGCTATCTCCACTGAACGTGGTGGTCCTGCCACTGGCCAGCCATTTCCAGTTCTGGTGGAACGAAGAGATGCCTATTACATCTGCCAAATATCCATAGCTTATTGGCTTAAATATTTCCTCAGTAAGTTGGGCCTGACTCTGGTCCCACTAGCTTGCTGGGAGTTTTGCTGTTAGCTACAGTAGGAATAAGACTGTAGCCCACTGTTTCACCGGGAGACAACACGAGCCGTGAATCTCAGGGCACTCTGAGCAGCATTCTTAGGGCTCAAGGCTGTAAGTTTGCACTGAACTCAGCATGGCCAGGGTGTGTATCATTAGGGGTTTAAATAGGTGATGAGACTGAAGGATCCCCATGCCATGGGCCTCAGGGATTGTCTGCAGTGGTCGTGGCTCCTTGAACCCCACCTAAGGAAAAAGCTCCCTGCCCTCGCGTGCACTGTTGATCAACAAGCAAGCACCATGATGGGTATCTGTTGCAAGCATTCCTGGAGCCCTGATAAGTGTGCTTCTTCCAGCCAGTAAAGTCTTCATCGAGGTACAAGGCAGGACTTACCCAAGATATGGACAGCTATGAATGGCTGACTATTGTCACACAGAGATTTTTCAGTACTGCGCTCCATTGCTGTGAAAGGCAACGCTTCACCTTCTCAGAAAAGCTTTCTAAAGGTTGTTGCAGCACCCATTAGCCAGCATTACTGCTCCTGTCTGACACAAGCACACCATGTGATGCTGCAGAGGATGGGTGCCCATTAGTGGAAGAGATGACCCTACTTGCCCTGAGCTCAAACTCTGAGCTGACGGGAGACACGCTGGTTTAGGTCTGGAAATCATAGCTCTGTTAGTGTGGTGCTGAGCTGGAGACTGCATGCGCAGAGTGCTATTCCTGTGAGCTCACCTACAAGACCTTCCTTCCTTTCTGGCAAAAACTGAGAGCTCTGTGTGTGCTGAAAAAAAAAGGCCTGAGCCCAACCCAGCTGATTAAGTTTTGTCATTGGATAGTGTTATTGGGACCCAGCTATGGCAGGGAGCATTGCTAAAGCATACTAAAGGCATGGACGTGACAGATGGTTTGATCTAATCACAAAACATAGGTAACCTCTTATCTGTGCTACTGTGTTAACTCCTTGGTTGCTAGATTCAGGGGTAACTCCTCTGCAGTTGAGTCCCCCCAGTTTGCTTGTGGTTATGGTGTGACTGGATGGCCAGGAGCACCAGTGAAATAGTCCCCTTCACCTGGACCATCACAAACCAGAGCCTTATGGGTGGACACATGCAGGATTCAGGCTGTCCCCTGTTAAAGGTCTGACAAAAGCAAGCCAGCCAATCGACCAAGAACAATGGCGTACACACAACAAAAATGTCCTGGGTTCGTTGGTGTTTGTGAGAGCAACCCCCACAGGGCTTGCCAAAACCATGAAGATATCTCCTGCCCCGTGCCCCGAGGATGGGATACCTCTTGCAGGTGTGCAGGGACTGAGACAGCAGCTGGCTCTGCTTCTCCCCAGGGACAGCCCTTGCATATTCCTATCTCTTCTTTGGCCCTCTCCTGAGGGTTTTTCAGGACATCTTAATCCTTTTCTTCCATCTAGGGGTTTTGCTACTTATTTGCAATTATTTCCCTGTGAGTTATCAACCCAGAAAACTGCGGTTACTGGTCACAGTTGCCTGGCATTGACCTGGTACCATCAGTCAATGCACAGCATTTGTACTGGCTGTGGACTGCTCTCCCCTTTCCAAAACGGTCCATGCCATTTAGGTCTGCACAGTCTGTCTGCCTCTCAGCCCCCTAGATGTGACCAAATCTCACTTATGTTGTTCCGTGAAGCTTGTCCTGTCCGAATATTTGTTTATCCTCCAGAAAAACAATGCTTTCTTCAGAAAGCGATACCTCTTAGGTAGCTGGTGGGCTGGGGCCGCTGCCCATTACCCCTGATCCTCCTTTGGTTCCCTGCCTCTCTGTCTGTATCTCCCTGTTGTTCCTAATCCAAATGAAAATCCTGCTAGCCAGAGGCCATCCTTACTGACTGTCTTTGTACAACAGGTTGCCCATTGGCTTTGTGGTCTCTGACTAGAAACACGGTCAGCAACACTAACATTATTATAAAGGTGAATAATGGGATTTTTCACTATGCTGTTCTTTCTCCAATAAATTGTTAATATGCTGCATGTAATACCTGCTCACAGGTCTCATCAGTTGCTGGGTCAGCTGTCTTTGGTTTAGGCTTTCGGGAGAAGGAGCCATTCAAATGAAAATGTCCTTAGGAAGTATGAGTGCCTTTTCATGCCCAACAGGTAGAGTGAAAGTTGAACAGTGCTGTGTAAGCGCTGATGAGTGCAGTCCTGCCAACAGCGATGCTCTTGTGCACTGCTCTTTTACTTCATTTCCCCTCTGTGGTCAGGACTAGTGTCACTCTGTGAAGTGCTGACACAGTGCTCCCAGCCGACCACGGCTTTCTGAGTCAGGGGGAGAAACCGAAAAGAGACCATGAGGCAGGATACCCTCTTAAGTTTGTCAGGTTGGTGAGGTTGTTGAGTTCATGTAATGCCTGGGTTGACACTTCCACCCCACACTCTGCCCTTCTGTGGCAGTACTTGTACTCTGTTAGACGCCCTGTGTGCAAAACTCCAGAGCTCTGGTATCTTCAACTTTTTCATCTAAGCTTGGCTTCCTCTTTTATTGTTTGGGTTTGTTAACTGGCCGCTGTCATCCTTCTCAAGTCCCAATAACCGTTTTTCATCCCCCTTGTTTTTTTTCCACAGGAAAGCCAGGAAGAAAGGCGTTTGCAGCAAGGCCTCTCTCCTTGCCGGCTTTCGTGCACAGACTTTAATCATTGCCTTCGTCCTACCGTGGCATGCAAAGGCTTCCCCCCTTCTCCCTTCCTACTCATTAAAGCACAATTGTTGACTGCTCTGGGGTCCCTGTGGGTAAAGCTTGTTTGTAATGTCAATTACCTTGAGTTTATGAGTTAAGAGCTGCTGCCGGTCCTCTGGAAAAAAAGGAATCCTTCATTTAGCTGTCACTGGCATACACTGCAGTTCATTTGGCCAAGAGGAAATGGGGATTAAAGGCCTGATCCTGCTCCCGACAGAGGCGGTGGCATGGCTGCTGGTGAGAACAATGGGAGCAGACCCCGGCCTCAGAGGAGAGGGTGGTCCTAGCTAGGGTGCTCCCCTGCTCCCCCTCTCCCCCAAGTAAATGATGATAATTACTGCAGGAGCGTCGGTGCACTTCCTCCAATTGTTCCCAAGCCCTTATTTTGCTTGGTGCTCAGAAAGGGTCATTTGTTTAGCTGGATAGCAAAGCTTGTCTAGAATGACTTAATGTGTTCCTGAAATATTTGAAAAGATGGGTGATCACCTCGGGGAGAGGCAGAGAGTGTGGCTGAACGGAGGCTCTTTGCATGTTTTGGCCCATCCTGGTCGAAGTGATAAGGACGGTTGACAATGTTGGTGGCACAAGGCCACCTTTTTGATGAGGTATAAAGAAGCTGTGACCTCATTGACAGCCAGAAACCTATACTGGGGTATCCTGAGACAGTGTTCATGAGCTATTTTTGAGGAATTAAGGTGGCTCACCTTGCCACTAACCAGGTGCTTTGATAAAAGATCACTTTTTATTTGACGCCTTTGACAACAGGATCCAGCAGAACCCTTGTCTGGGGATGCTGAGGGAGGACACCTCAGGCTCTCTGAAGAGCAAGCACCTGAATTGTGGCACAACCCACCGGCTGGACTGGTTCCCCGTTGCTCTGGGGGTGTATATTTGGTGCAATATTGTTCTGTTAGGGGAGTGACAGACTGCTAGAACATGAAAGAAGGAGGTTCTGTCAGCAACCCGAAGCTAATGAAGGCCCAGTTATGACACTTTTCGCCCCAGGTGCCTTCCTTGTCACTAGAATGTGCAGCTTTAATGGGAAGGAAACCCCCCCATTTGTTTCAGTTTTTGAACACCCTATTATCTTTATCACTCCACAACATGTTGGTATAATCAAGTAGATTTTCAGCCTGTTGTGCAAAGCCTCGCTTGCAAATGCTTCCTCTGCTGCTGGTGAAGAACTGGGTGTTTGTGTTTCTTCTTCTGTCATGGGAATGCTTTTGGAAACATCCTCAGTAACAACTGAGATTTAATTCCTGAGAAAAGCAGCAGCTCCACACTAGCTCACAAGCTCAAGTAATAACTGTTGGCTGGAAAGTGCAGAGATTTTTTTCTGTAGCAGAAGATATCCTCACCCAGGGGTCCAGACCTGTTAATAATGACCCTCCTTTGCATTTCTTCTCACCTTCCGTCTGAAGGCCTTAAGTTGCTGAGCAGGCATGAACCAAACCTCCAAACACCTCCAGTGAGGAATTCTAGAGTTACTGCTTTTCTCTTTAGAGAAAGGATGTCAAGGTACAGAAAGAAAAGCGAATGCTTAAAGCTGTGCTGTGGAGCTGTGATTACAGCAGGCCTGGATGGGAGAAGAAACTGAAAGGGACTTCCATGTCTGAGTCTTTTAGGCATTTTGTGTTGGAAATGTGGAATGATCTCCTTCCAGCTTAAATGGCCTCTTCCAGCTCCCTTGTCCTCAGGTAGCAGCATGTTTCCATTGAACTCCTCTTGGTAGAGTGATGGGCTTGTTTTTAAGCTTTGAGTTTCCATTAATATTCCTCACTTGAAGGAAGTCACTGATGATGCATGGACTGTATTACAGCCTTAATCAAAACCTAGCTTTTCAAGATCTTCTTGAGAAATTTGGAAACGTCATGACATCAGCTGTTTTTTGTAATCAGCCATGAGTGCCTCTTGAGGACTCAGTTCCTGTGGAGCCCCAGAGTTCAATGGGTTTAGGTTTATGATTTCATTGTAAGGGTCACCTATTACATCACTAAAGACCCCGCAAAGAGTGCTTTGCTTTGAGGCAGGTAATGCCTCACTACTCATGCACGGCCCTTCGGCTTCTCTAGTTCCAGGCTGCAAAATTTCCAGTGAAAGACTTCACCCTGAAAATGTATTTCAGTGGCACTAGCTTAATAACCCAACCCGGCATTTGATTCTCACCCCAAAGATCTCTACTTTGTTAAAGAAACTTCCTAAGCCTTCTGAATTTCAGAAAGAAAATGTTACAGGATCGAGGTAGTTTTTACCCACCACTCTCCGTTATCACCTGACTGTGCAGGTCTCCTATACGTAGTGCTCTTGCATACGAGCAAGTAGCAGCAGCACAGCAAATCACCACGTGCCAGCTGAGCCATGGCAACCTGGGCAGCTGTTTGCCGTGTATGCTCTTGGTCTGCCCTACCTAGATGTGAGGTAATTCTGTTTAGCTGAAAACTTGATGAAAGAAGCTTAAACTGAAACAGATTAAAAACGCAGACATGGACAGTTGCAGAGATTTGGCTGACGTAACTCCTTAAGCTCCATGCACAGACTGTGTGTCGGAAGCCTCGAGCTGCTTGCTCACAAAACTCGATCTGTTCACCACACACAGGTTGTGATGCACAGCCGGCACTTTTTGAAAGATGCTAATGCCGGTGAGTCCAGCCCGCTGCCTGCTTCCTCCGGTGCGCTCAGCCAGACGGAGATTTTTCTGGATACAGCTGAAAGGATTGATCGGTCTGATCTTACCAAATGTGTTGATGATATGGTGAGGTGTGTTTATGTCAATACATGCTGACTGCGCACATTCTCATTTCCAGTGATCCTTGCTAGCAGTTTCGCTATGTAATTTTGCCAGCAGCAGCATGTTGAAGGTAACACAGGCGAGGCAGAAAGCCTCTGCTGCTCACTGAAAACAGAACAAGACAAGGCTGTAGTTATTTTGTATACCAGTTGCTCCAGAGTGAAACAGCACTGGGTATTTTTATCTAAGCAGGTCATATTTTGATGAGGAGCCATGGGGTCTAGAGTTCAGAGGGCAAGAGCGGGTGCCACAAAGGATCTTGCTGTGCTGTAATCCCTCCTGAGCCATGGGCTTGCAGGGTGACCTTGGGTGTGACACTTGATCAGCCTGCTCAACCTTAGGCAAGAGGCAGCCAGACTGTCCCCTGCCAGCCCAAATGTCACAGTGTCCAGCTTTTTAAGGCATGCTTCCCTTTCCCCAGCAGAAGTATCTGTTGATAAGTTATTGTGCAACGATCAATACCTGGTTCCCGGGGCATTGCTGGTTACTAATAGACTTCATTATGAGTGCTGTGAATTTTAAAGCTTTGCCAGAGGAAAGTTCGTTGTTCATAACAATGGGCTGGTGTAGTAAATGGATGTGGATTTTGGGTGCTCCATTGACAGACTTTGTAGTTTTGTCTTGGGATTTGCTCTCTTGATGTTTACTGTTTCCCCACCAGTGATATAGTTGAGAAAATGCTTAATCATGGCTTGTCAAGGTCTATGAGATAAGATTATTCTGAAGTACAACCGTTCTGTTTTTTTTTTTTTAAAGACAACGTCAATGTTTTTAGACTAGGAAAAGCAAGTGTGGTTACTTTGAGGCTGCTAGCTCAGCCCAGAGGGAGGAAGCAATGTGGTGCCTACACAAGGGCACCCAGTGCACTTCTCCAGACCCATCTGGCATCCAGCTCCCACTCCTTCAGGAGTGCAGCTCTGCCCTAGATGTCCTGGACACTCAAAGACATCCAAAATGGCATTGGACACCTATGTGTTGGACTTAATCTAGCGGCCTGATTTTAAGATGTGCAGAAAAGCCACAGCACTGGTGAAGCTGGGGTAGAAGACAAATGTGTTTGACCCATTTGTTAGGTTGGTTATTTGGCTTTATTAGGCTTGTTCACTAGCTGCAGTGAAGAACAGCTGAGGACAGTGGGTCAGTGGAAGCCTTCTCTGATCGCGTGTGAATGGGAGGATTGCCAAAATTATCAATAATGGCTGAGCCGCCTTTGGAGGAAGGGATAATTCTAGATGCTGGCTGGCACTGTGGTCAAGGGGACCCTCCTTACTGCCTGATGAAATGCCCACTTGTGACAAGAGCTAGGAGGAACTTGTGGTGGTAAGTCATGCTGCTTATCAGAGTAGGTTGGCTGGTCTCAAAGCTTGCCATGAATAGATGAACAATAGTTAAAGTGAACTGCCCTTATCTATACCAACCTGTTGGTGATAGACAGAATTTGGTTGCCTAATATAACTCCTCATGATTGTGGCAAGTGGGATGAGATTTCATCTCAAAAGTCATCTCTTTATAGCACTTCCATTTTTTATCTCCTTGCCCTTATTTCCATGATATCTGGACTGCCTTTTTTCAGTAGAGCTTTTGGCAAAACCAATCAACTTTTCTTTATGTCTGTGTGCTGCTTTTCTGAAACCTCTGAAGCGTTATCTTATAACCCTAGATAACGCTCTTCTCTCTCTCCCTTCCCCTTCCCGCCAAGATTTTTAATTTCTTATAATTGCTAATCTTAAGGCTAGTCAAGATGTTCTTAGAACAAAAATCATACAAAAGTCCGTCAGGGTGGACTAATCTGAATTGACTCACATACTCTAGGAACTGGCTTGTGATTGAAAGAATGAGTCAAAATGCTCTTTTTGTACTAAAAAAGCTGAAGAATGTGTGTTAAGAGACTGGAATAGTACTTTTCATGCTGGTAAAATTTTAGCTGTGTGGCTGGTGATAGAGGAGGATGGTGCATGCATGCTGTGTTTGAAAGAGAGCAAATTGTCTCTCTGTCATCTCTTTCCTGAAACATCTCCCCTCCTTCACGGAAGGACGGCGTCCATGTGTGTCATGTGTGGTGGTGTCCTGTTGTGGTTGTAAGGTCTCAGCATCATCCACCGAGGCAGAGAGGGCTCTAGGCAGCGGAAGATATAGCACGAGGCAGTTCAGGAACCTAAAGTGCTAGTTTATGTGGTCTTTGGGCTCAAAGGAGTTTAAAATAATCCTTAGATGCAGTTGGGGAAGGAGAGGGAAGTGGAGAGTTCGGCCACAGAAACTTGTACTATCCCTTTGGCAGCAGAAAGCAAATCACTGAATGCAACAGGGCCTGTTGGGGCAGTAAAAAGGCCCTGACGAAACTGGGGGTCAGGTCCTTCTATCTAACCAGTCCATCGGGGTGAGATGGAGCTTCTGGGTCAGCCTTACCTCCCAGCAGAGCCTGGCTGTGTTGTGCAGTGGCTCTGGTTTTCATTGAGGCTCTGAGCTCTCACCTCTTCTCCTCTCCACACTTCTGTTGTACTTGCTCACGTTTATCTCATGGGGATCAAGATGCACTTGAACTTTAGAAATGAAAACGGAAATTTGAACAGGAAACATGGTAGATTGGCATGTTCCTCATTATCACTGCTACATTTGTTAGACATATGTTTTAAAAATCAAAACACTGCAGTATTCAAAGCGCTGGGGGTGGGGGCAAGGAGGGAGACCCATCCATGCCCCACCCGGGGCGTTTGCTCTTGAGGATGATGTAGATGAAACTACAGAACCATCCGTAACCAATGCTGAAAGTACCTACTTACTATTCAGAGATTTCCTGACTGAAATCCCAGCTCCTCCTCACACATGGTGTGAGCTCACTGTACAGGCAAAACACCATGGACTAGACGATGCCCTCTAAGAAAAAACAACCCCAAAAAATGCAGGCTGGCTGCACCCACCAGTTTTGGAGGTGGAGCTGAACAGCATGCACACCTAAGAGCTCTCACCTGTCTGGTGTAGGAAGGGCCCAGTGGATGCAGATCAGCAGCTCATGAACTGTGTTTCTGATGTGGGGCACACCGGGCTGCTTTCAGCTTCCCCAGTGTTGGTGAGGTAGAGCAACCCCTAAAGAAAGAGTGAAAAGGACCTGAGAAATTGCAAACATTTCTTAAACTTCCCAGTAAAAGGGAAAGCAAGACATATGGCTTGCTCCTCAGAGCTTCTCTGGGCTCTCTATTCAACAGTGATTCCCCTGAGAGAGTTGACCTTATCCTACTATTGGAGTGGCTTCAGACAGAGCAGTATGGGAGGATTTCCCCTTGACATCTTGGCCCCTGTGGACTCTTTGGTCAACTTTAACTTCAACATAAGTCAGAGGAAGGAAGTACCTCAGAGAAAAGTTGTGCTCCTAATATACCCAACCCCAAACCTGAAGCACGCAACTTCATGACATTAGGAGAACCTCTGAAAGGGGTCCCTGGAGAACAACAGCAATGTCATGGGTATGGGACTTCCCAGAACATTTTATTCCCCCTAATCAAATCTGCCTGACTGCATGGCCTCTTTCTGCCATGAATGATAATGTGAGAGAAACTGCAAGAAAAGCATATTCATTACCAGTCAGTTAATTGACTTAGGGTTCATCTTTGTTTCATTTTTGACAAAAAAAGTCTTCTCGCAGGTGAAGTTAACTCGGTGCTTGCTGAACAGACATGGACTTTTCTGGTGTTCAGTGAATGAGTGGAGAGATTCTGTCATCAGCTTGTAGCTATGTCCTTGTCCACTTAACTCTGCTCTTATCACTGCAGTAGCAGTGTACTGTGCTAGCTGCAGAGATTTGGAATGAAGTTTTGAAGTCCTTTTGCCTGACACAAGTCAGGCCCTCAGCGGGGTGCCCGGTATGAATGTGACACAAAAGGACTGCTGCAAAACCATGTCAAGACCAGCATGGACAAAGCTGTGGACAAAGCAGGTGGATTCAGAGCTGCAAGACTGAAAACCTCTTGATGGTCCCATGCTTGGAGGATTATGTCTGTATTTAGAGCTGCTTTTAGGAGTCACAGCCTACTTACTTTCTGTTTTATGGATAGAAGGATACAGAGGAAAGGATTTAACTTTGAGCACATCACGTTTTTGAAAAGTGACCTTCTTTTTAAGAAGCAAAACACAAGAAGCTTTTCTTGGACACACAGCAGTCCCTCCTTGGTGTAAGTCACTCACAGTCTTTTAAGCAGCCTTGGGACTCTTGTGGTCATGTGGGTGTTCGTTGCTCTCCAGAGAAAATGAGCAAGGTTTCTGGAAACCAGAAGATCACACGGAACCTCTTCTGCAAGTAACTTTCAGGAGAAAGGAATCTGCTCAACAGAAGTTGGGAGGAAAGAGTTCATGTATTTCTGATCCTTCATCTGTCCTGATGATACAAGTCTGAGCTAAGCATAAGGAGCTTACTCTCCTGGTGTTAAGTCTCTGGGAGGTAATACTTTTCCTGTGAGTTTTCAGTGAAAGGAGCTCCAAAACATGTAGCAGCAGATCACAGAATAAACACAGGATGTAGGTAGTTTCCCAGATTCTTCACGTTTTAAAACTTTTATGGCCTGTGCCTGGTAAATTTGGCTAGGTCACTGAGGGCTGTATTGTGATAGGCTTTACGGGGGGAACATGGTGGTGGCTCAGAAGGTGTAAATAACCCCTGTTCTTACTTGTTCTTTTTTTGCATCAGCTGCAGTGGACACTGCTCAAAAAGAGGGACCAGAGTTTCTGCGTTTGAGCGTGTTCCCTCCATGGCTGCTTGTGGTGCTTTTCCCATCTCCATGTGTTACTGGGCTGCCTGCTAGACCTGCTGAGGTCCCAGTTCTCTCAGCTGAGGGAGGGCAGCCCCGGAAGATAAGTTTTTTACTCGTCCCTCTCTTGACCACGGGCATCACCCAAAGGCTTGTTTCTAAATTAAGCATCGGTAGTAGCCGGCCTGTATATGGACTTGACTCTCATTGTTGGGTTAGAGGACCCAGCTGTGGAGAAGAGAGGCACACGTTTTCCAGACACCAGTCAATCCAGGCTCCTGTGTGAGGGCTACCTTGAGAAGTTCACTGGTATGATTATATGGCTTCTGGTGTCCAGGTGTAGCTCTTCCTCTGAATTTAATTCTGTATCCATGCAGTGTGTATTTACAATGTGATTTGGGAAAAGAAATCTCTGTTGCCCAGTAAAAATACTCACAGGGCAATCATTCTGGTATAGCTATGAGGTAATATTACATTGCCATAGTTATACAATCATCTGCTCTGTTTAAAAAAGCCTTAGCATTTTCAGTAATGGGGCCAGCCAAAGCTGACTTCAGATGTAGTTTTCCTGTGATCAGAGTCTATCTGTTGGGAAGACAGTGGAAGCAGCTAATCCATTTCTCAGGCTTTCTGTTTCCTATTTTATCTTTCTAGGCTGCATGTTATACAGAGTTCTTTTTTATAGGCAGCCTTTCAGGAAGGTTTCCAAAGGTAACAACTGGAGTCACCTAAAAAAAGGACTATATTAAAATTTCCAAATATTTCCATAAATAGATGTGGGGAGAAGGGAAAAGGGAGATGCCCAGAGCGGCTGTCCCTGCATAGGCTTTTTCTCAGCTCAGCAATATTGAGAAGATTGTCACCCAGTGAACCTCAGGGCAATTTTTTTTTTTATTTCAAGTGTGATATGCTGGCTAGAAGCTGAAGGTATTGCCCTAGAAGAGAGAAGTATTTATTTCTTCTTACGATACCTTCCAGCAAAGTGATGATATGCAAATTCCACATTGGAATTTTCTATGCATCCTCCAAAGACTGACATCCTAACCAGCTCTTCCTGGACGAGTTGTCAGCTCAGAAAGAAAACTGAGCCTATAATGTGTCAGCCTGATCCCCACTGAGAGGGCAGGCTCCGAAGGGAGAGCAAAGATTTAAAAAGGAAAGGGTATTAATATGCCAGCAGGTCATACGATACGTAGCATAATTTCTGGGGCCTAGGGTTGATTTCCTTGGCTATGCATGTGAGACTGACAAGTCCACTTGGTGACATGAAGTGCAAAGTTTTGGTTATAATAAATGATCTTGCCTTTCTTTCCTGTGCCTGTGTCTGACTTTTGTACTTGCTTTTCCATGCTTTTACAACACTGAAAGCAGCAAATCCCATGTGTAGACTCTGATCACAGCAAGCAGACTGCTATGAGAGAAACAGGTCGAAATGCCGATCTCACGTGCACCAGGGTAAATCTAGAGTGTCCCCCTGCCAGCTCCAAGCTAGGGGTTTCAGCTGGTAGCCTGCCTGAATTTTGTTACGCTCTCTGTGGTTTGTGGTTTTTGCTTCCTGTGTTTTGTGAAAAGGGACACGGGGACTAAGGAGCGAGGCTTGATCACTCTTAAATTAAAATCACTGCATGTTATGAGATGGCAGAGGTGATTTTGGTTAGCGCCCTGGGACTTCTAGGTGTACTGGCTCAGTAGTTGCTGTAACAGACTTCGTGTCCCCTTGTGTTTGCTTTGCCTGTTTGCCCAGCGTGGCTCGTGGAAGAGCAGCATGCAGGAGGACATCGCTGTCACAAGCAGCAGCAAGAAAAGTGCAGCAGCACGCAGTATTAAAAGGAGGGGGGAGTGTTTTCATGTGTTTCAACCAATATGTATGCAAAACACCCTCCTTTTCTTAAGTCCCTGGGCCCAGGATAATAAATGACGTGGCCGTGCTAGTTCATGTCCATGTCCTGGGAGAGGCAGCCATGGATGTACACTCTCCAGAGCTAACACAAAGAGCAACTTACGTTTTTCTTTTCTATTGCAGTCATTACTTTTCTTCTCTCAGGGTGAGACTCCACTTGTAGGTCACCATACTGACTTTTCAGCCAACCTACAGTAGCCTCAAAACTGTGGAATGTTGTTGCAAAAATGCAAACATGTAAGATGAGAAGACATCTAATGCCAGCCTTTTGGTGGAGACTAGATTTAGGCTTAAGACAGCTGGTGCCAGAGCATTTGCCTGTTAATGTTCCTAGGCTCTGGAATGTCTTGCAAGAGGATATCACAGCAGCAGAATCAATTAGTGGTCTTAAAAGTAACATTAAGACTTCTGGGTGACATGATCTTTTTTTTACTTGGAAGAGCAAAAAAGCTGAACTGCTAGCTGGAGAGGTGTAATGTCATTGTTACAGGGAAGAGGATAAACCATAGTAAAGAAAAAACCCCAAACCCAATAAAATTCTTCAGGTGATGATTTGCTTTTATGCTGTGTTTTACCACCTGGGAGCAGGGAAGAAAGAGGGAGGCAGTTTCCATGTGACATGAACAGATTCATACCTGCCTGTCCACGCTCAGATGAGTTACAGCTTGGAGTTTACTCTCGGCTGGTCTTCAACCCAGATTATGTGCCAGTGCAAGGGAGTCAGGGTGCATAAGAATTCCCCTCAGACATCGAATAGGACGATGCCATCTTTTATCCAAACACAGAAAAATTTACAGGACTATTTGCCTGATTATTTTTTGCCACAGCACATGATGGGCAGTGATGGGCAGAGCCTATCTCCCTCCCTTCTGAGCTGTCGGCGTCCACGACAGAGCAGCAGTAAGCGCCTGCTACCCTGCAAACCAGAGGAAAGACTTAGTAGGAAGGGGGACCCAGAGGGATTTCTGCTTGAAGCCATGATGCTGCCCTCTAAGATTTAAGGGAATGTATTGCCATGCCCTCCTTCAACAGGCATTGCCTTGCCTCAGAGGGAAAAGACCCGTGCAACATGCTCTAGGCGAACCTGCTTTAGCGGGAGGGTTGGACTAGATGATCTCCCGAGGTCCTTTCCAACCCCTGCCATTCTGTGATTCTGTGATTCTGTGATTCTGTGACTGGTTGATTGTGCTGTCAGTCCTGACCCCAAGGAAGGAGAAGACGGGAGGGGATGAGAGCCGCCGTCTCTCCTTGCCCTCAGCTCACAGGGTGACGAGTGCTACAGGGGTCCCCTTCACAGAACCACGATACGGCCATGGAATAGCTGCTGCTCACCAGGGTTACCTACAGATCGGTGATCTAAACAGTTCATGCCCTGCCTATGGCATCAGCTCCCTAAGCCTCATCCCGTACCTCTTTCCCGCTGCAGCAGGCTGTGCAGAACTGAGCCCTGCAGAAACACAGCATCGATTCGAGCAAATGCAGACTGGTGGTTTTGTCCTGATGCAGGAAGAGTAAAACCTCAGTCCCCCGCTTGTCACTGACTTCCGGAATGATATGACGGCACTGGCTGTATAACTGCTAACAGGCAACTGCCCGCACTGGTAATGGAAACATCTCAGACAAGCAACGAAGTTGTTCCAGATGGCAGCA
>NW_009260484.1:4179214-4181236 GCF_000687185.1 Egretta garzetta
GCCTGCTCTTAGCCTGCTCTTTATTGTTTGCAGCAAACACCAGGTTTTGGTAGCGTAGTTAAATTCTACACCAGGTACCACACCTGGACTTGGACAGAGGTTGTGCCAAATGCCGCTGCTTCCACATTGTGCAAAGGCTGTGGGAAGAAGGGCAGAGGAAGAATCACGGCAATGTCAGTGCTTGCTTTCTGGTGTCCTCCTAGGTGAAAACACTGCTAATGGGACAACGCTCGCTGCTTTTGTCTGCGCAGGCAGTGTACTTTCATCAGCACTCTGTGCAAGGCAAAACATCTTTGGGGACTTTACAGGAAAGAATAAAGGACACAAATAGAAAGCGAGACTGTATGCTGCCTGGTTTTATCAAAGGTGAATTGTGCCAGAAGAACCTGATATCTTATCAAAGAAAGCTAATTGGTTTTCTTGGTAAAGGAAACACAGCTGATCTATCTGGCTATCAGCAAAGCATTTGATATGATGCCACGTGGGAAATTATTTATTCAGTGGGGGATGATGGGGTTAGGTAGAAGAACAGTAAGTGTGCGGAGACCTGGCTAAGGTGGTGGTGGAGTGGGAATGATCAAGCTAGAGGGGGACTACTTGTACAGTTGCTCAAGGAGTAAACTTGGGACTGATTCTGCTTAATATTTTCAGTAACGGCCTCATTAAGAAAGGTAGGAGTGTGCAGATGAATTTTGCACATGACAGTAATTTTGGGAGCATAGTTATTATGCAAGAGTATCGGGGATGATACAGGAAGCGCTGACTGACCTTGAGGGCCGGACTAACAGAAATGGGATGAAATTCAATATTACAGAGTGCAAGGTCACGCGCTTAGGGATTAATAACATGAATTTCCACTATAAGCTGGAGGCTTATCAGCTCAAAACAAGCGTAGAAGAGAAAGACCTGGGCATATTAGTTTATCAGGGGTAACTAAGAAGCAGAGATAGCATGCCACCACGAAAAAGACAAATGCGAGCTTAGGGGATATGAGTCACAGCCTTCCCAGGAGGCAGGGAAGTATCAATGCCGCTGGAGAGGGGTGAGATCTCCCCTGGAGCACCTCTGTCTGCTGTGGTCGAGAAGGATGGAGCCCTGCCGGCGCAGGTGTGGAGCCGGGCTACTAGGAGCATTGGGGGACCGAGGAGCCCATTTTATCAGCTCCGGCCTCCATCGCCCAGCGAGCGGCAGCTGAGAAGGAACACAGAGGCTTTCTTTAAATACAGCAGTGGGTGAGGAGAGAAAAGCATGTATTTAGATCAAGGCAACACTGGCACATGGCCAAATACAAATCAACTGTGGCTACACTGAGGCTTGGAGGGTTTCTGGTAGCTTTTGGGCAGGGGGTATGGAGAAAGGCATTCACTTGGTCTGTGGGAGGGATTGTACAACGTGGCGACGGTGGCAGCAGGGGCCTGGGGTTGATGTCCCCGCAGGTCCCTCCCAGCTGCGTGTTTCTGGCCAGCAGCTGAGGCTTGACATGGCTCTATGCAATGGTAAAGGCTCTTCACTCCCTGCGGCTTCCCGATGCCAGTCTGCCCTCCCGCCCTCTCCAGGCTTCCCAATGCCAGTCTGCCCTCCCGCCCTCTCCCCAGACCCCATGTGCACTGGCTCGCCTGACGTCAGTGTCCAGGCCCTGGCTGGGATTCCCATTCAAACGACAGGAATCAGGAAAATCTTCATTGCGACATGTTAGCATGGTGGCAGTGCAACTGAGATGGGACCCAGCTTGGGCTTCGCGGAGGCACCATTTTCCCAGGCCAGCTGAGGCCATTTCAGGCATCCGCGCTGACCTGCTGCTGGGGCACAGGGCTTTGCCAGCCGTGTTTCAGCCTTTTTTTGTGTGCCAGGGGAGCTTTCAGCCTCCATTTGAATTGCTCTCACACAGCATCATCTTCTGCAAATCAGAAACTACAGTTCAGAGGTTTTTGTCCATTTGTTTCAAATTAATGTGGTTTTTTTTCTTGTCTCCCTTTTTACCTTCTCTCTCCTCCCTCCCCCTATTTTTTCTTCCCCCCCCCC
>NW_009260484.1:4181560-4209721 GCF_000687185.1 Egretta garzetta
CGCTGGCTCGCCTGACGTCAGTGTCCAGGCCCTGGCTGGGATTCCCATTCAAACGACAGGAATCAGGAAAATCTTCATTGCGACATGTTAGCATGGTGGCAGTGCAACTGAGATGGGACCCAGCTTGGGCTTCGCGGAGGCACCATTTTCCCAGGCCAGCTGAGGCCATTTCAGGCATCCGCGCTGACCTGCTGCTGGGGCACAGGGCTTTGCCAGCCGTGTTTCAGCCTTTTTTTGTGTGCCAGGGGAGCTTTCAGCCTCCATTTGAATTGCTCTCACACAGCATCATCTTCTGCAAATCAGAAACTACAGTTCAGAGGTTTTTGTCCATTTGTTTCAAATTAATGTGGTTTTTTTTCTTGTCTCCCTTTTTACCTTCTCTCTCCTCCCTCCCCCTATTTTTTCTTCCCCCCCCCCAACACTGGTTGACATTTACCAGAACCCAGTGTGATTTAGTGACCTTGGGCATACTGTGCACTTTAATTTGTCAATTTGGGAAATTAATTTGTGGAAGAATGAGTTGAAGTCAGAGGTCAGGCAGTTGGAGCGCAGACCTGCTGACAGGTTGACTGTCAGTGGGGGGCTAATGAGAGCACACCACCAAGCGAACGGAACAAAAGCAGACAGATTACACTGCCCGCTCACTGGCTGGAGTCAATAACATCGGGCCGTTGTGCCTCCATCGCTGCCACGGTTTTGCCTCATGCTGCTCGGGCAGCCATTCAGAAGCAGCCAGCGTGGGCTGCTGGGAGGACGGCATCGGTCACTGGGTGCGAGGCTGCTTCGCGGTGGGGATAGAGAGCTTGTTGCGGCAGCTCTGCCAGACTGACCCCGGCGTGGAGGGAACTACCCGCAAGGTTGCATCGGTGTTTGCGGTCCCGACTGTCTGCGGCCACCTGGAGTCCAGGCGGATTTCAGCATCAGCTCTGGGTGTTGACGGCCATGACAGGGGAAATGGGATTGCTTTTTGCAGGCAGCATCTGCCTGACTCTTCCCGCAGCCTTTGAGGGTGGCTGCAGAACCGGAGAGCTTGCTGGGCAGCAAGTAAGAAACTTGATGGCTGGTGCTCAGCGCCTTTCCGCTCCAAAATTCCTTTCCCGCTCAGCTGACAGGGCGTGTATCGGTTAGGCAGATTCCTGTGGGTGCTTGCCATTCATCTGCATGCAGTACAAGCGGAGGTTTGACCAAAACCAAGACCTGAATGTGCTGCAGAGAGATTGCATCTGCCGCCCTGAGGCAGCCTGACTGCTGCATCATGCTCAGGCTGCCCTGAAGCCTGGTGGCAAAATGACTGAGCTTTAGAGGATGACGAATGCTTTAAAGTGCCAGCAAATCCTCAGATTCTGCCTTTGAAACAACACAGGAGTCAGGCAAGAGGCACAGTGAGGTCACGTCAAAGGCAAGACCATATCCACAAGGCTGCTGGGGAGGGGACTCCACAGGGCACGCTCGTTAGCTACGTACATCGGGGCAGAGGCTCCACCAGCTCTGGAACAGGACAGCTTCTGGGCCTGAGCTCAAACGCTCGGGTCCTTGCATTCAATACTTTTTCTTTTGGGGCTAGCAGAGGCTGGAAGGACCAGACTCAGCATGCACAGCCCACGGGGCAGGGGGAAGAAACGACTTGTTTTGCTCGGGCAATAACAGCTGGCTCTGCGCACACAAAGTAAGGGCAGGCTTGGAAAGGTGTTTCTTACTGTAAAGTAGCTGGCTAAAATGTGGGGCGCTGGCAGCTCTTTGGGGAAGGGAGCAGAGGGCTACGAAAGGAACATCTTTTCCCCCATAATAGATAAAGAAAAGGAAGAAAACCTCCTGGGGGCAGCAGCCTGGCTGGCCAGGAAGGTCTCCACAGCTGCGTACGTGCTTTGAGATTTGCACTTGGAGCAGGGCATGACTCCCAGAGTCTCATATGCTGGCGACTGAGCATGGTTTCCAGCTGCGGCATGACAGCTCTTCAACTGATCCAGGTCATTTGGTGAATGTAAGGTTGACTCTGAGGGAGATCTCAGGCAGATGATGCCACAGGGAGTGCAGATGAAGACAGCCCTGGATCTCATAAGTCCTCTGGCACTGCTCTAGTGTGGAGTCCCCTTCAGCAGTCATTTGTCCGACTTTAGCTGTTGTCGCTGATGTGGTCAGTCCTGCTGTCTTGTGGGCACTTCAAGCTCCCCTAGTCGGAAGGGCTACGGGGGGCTTTGTATTTCTGTGTTTCCCTCAATGCCATCAGATCCGACTGCTCTCAGCCGCACACCTGCTCCACCTCTTCTGGCTGCTGCGACTCTGCATTGTGGTCCTCACCATCGACATCCTTCCTCATGAGCCTCTTACATTTCACTGGAGCTGGAGAAGACATCACTCTCACAGCTTTCACTAAGCTTCTGAGGTTGGTAGGAGACTGGGGAGTCATTAGCACCAGGGACACAGTGGCAGGGAGAAAGTGAGGTTGGGCAGATTGGGGGAGCAGGAGAGGATGAGGAGGGTGACTTTCAGAGGTTGGCAGGAAGCTGAGACCTTGCAGCCCCCACCCCTGCAAACTGCCTTGATCTTCATGGCTTACAGCATTTCACCTCTCTGGTTAAAACCTGGCTCCCATGCTCCCCTTTTCCATCACAGGATAGGGTGTTCCCAACATACCTTGCTCCCAAGATGCCTCATCATCACTTTCCCGTAAGTAGTGAGAAATTCCTACACAGTTTTTGTCACCAAACTGCAGCAAGTTTGAGCATCTCAGCAATTTACAAGTTGTTTTATCTTTTTGTTTCTCAGAGCTGACAAGAGCATCCTGGATGTTGGCATGCCGCTCACCCGGGAACTGCAGCATGTAACTTCCGAGAAGCCCAGCAGCTGGAGCAGCGGCGATTCAGGCTTCAGGCATTTCAACAGTCATGCTCTCCACGTTGGCTCTCTGCTCCATATATGGCCTCGGGCCCCAAAACCACGGCTGCCCTGGGAGGACTGTGCCACGGGAGGGGTGTGCGGAGGGTCCCAGCCCCTCCGGCTGCCTGCACAGCTTGGCACTCTCCATGTACAAGAGAGGAGCCACGGCCCCGCAGCGGCCCCTGGGCACCCAGTGCTCGCAGGTTGGCTCTGTCCTTTGTGTCCTGGGGAATCAGGCTTGCGGAGTAATCCATGACGGTTGCTCTGTGCAAACATGTGTTTTCCTTTGGTAGGAAAAATAGTAGCAGACCTTTGACGAGTTTGTAGTTGCTTCATCCCCATCAGGCTGCTCCAGCAAAGCCTGTTCCCCTGCCCAGCTGGCAGGGAGCTCGCCTTGCTAGGGTTTGGATAGAGTGTGGGAATGGGCTGAGAAGGGTCTTCTCAGCTTACCTGGTTCCGCCCGATTCAGTTAGCTCTGAGCAAAAAGACTAATGACAATTTTATCCAGTAGATTTATCCTTTATCTTTTATCTGGTGTGGACCTAAGCTCACCTCTAACCTGGATGTACTAACTCGAGCGGACTGTCTCATTACCTTTTATCACTGCTGTACTAACCTGGGCTTCCCAAGTGACAGTGAGGATAGGCAAGAGCAAATAACGGGTACTTTGGTTTGTTGGCAATGCTGAGAAATAGAAACAACAGTGCTTTGGGTCTACTATTCAGAATTTCTGACATGTCTAAATATAGACTATGTCTTGTTTTGAGGCTGCAGAAACCATTTGTTTTGATTCCGGCCCTTTAGATAAAAACAAAGGAAATCTGGAGGAAGAGCAATTTGGTTCGCTGAATGGAGGTAACAAAACCCGTGTGCTTTGTAGGTCAGCAGCAAGGACACTCAAAGGGAATTTGGGAGCTGTGGGCTCAAAGACGCTGGCTGCTCAATTTGCAGTAGGGACCAATGGTTCAGGTGCTCTCCTGGCGCACAAGGATGGGGCAAGGGCGCAATCGAAACTGCTCTGCCCCCTAAACTTCTAGTGAGGCTGAGCCTTGCCCCCCAGGCTACACCGTCTCCCGTGGGAGCCGGGATCAGAGTGTGATTCTTATTCCTTCCTCCCTCCCCAGCCAGCCTCTTTCCTCCTCTTTGGTGAGAAAAGATGGAGTTTCCTGGTCAGCCAAGCTTCAAAAATTGAAACATTTCATCTGGGAAATGCCCAGGCAGATCCTGTTGTCCATTTCTCAGTTTTATGCATTAATTTTTTTGGCCTGTGTCTGCACTGGCTTTGCCACATTCACCAGCAAATAATGGGTTCATGGTTAATGTTTTTTGTGATGAACGCTGGTCTGGCTGCCAGTCGTCACCCCTTGGAGACCGCACCTGCAGATCCATGGGGATCCCCCCCAGGACCTCATGTTTCCCTGGTCCATGTCACACGTGGTCTCGCTCCAGCTTGCCACATCCTGCTGGTGACCGCTGATCCCCTCTCAGTTAATTCTGCCTGACTTCCCCCAGCCTTGCATTTGAGCTGTTAGCACCATGTTCAGTTCCTGAGCAGGTCCAAATCCAAATCCTGCAGCAGCTGTGAGAGTCTTCACCCTGGCATGGCTGGGCTCTGGGGGAAGCCACCTACAAATCTCAGGGGAGCAGAAGGTGCTGAGGTGGAATCTGTTCAGAGGTGAATGTACTCTGCTCTGCAAAGGAAACCTGTGTCTCAGGTTTTGGACCCATTTCTGCTTTAGAATCATAGAATCGTTTAGGTTGGAAAAGACCTTTAATATCATCAAGTCCAACCATTAACCTAACCCTGCCATCCCCCCACTAAACCATGTCCCTAAGCACCTCGTCTACCCATCTCTTAAATACCTCCAGGGATGGGGACTCGACCACTTCCCTGAGCAGCCTGTTCCAATGCTTGACAACCCTTTTGGTGAAGAAATTTTTCCTATTTTTTTCTTTTCCTTTCCACTGCTCTGGTAAAATACCAGTGTTTTAACCAGGCTGACCTGGGGTAAATATAAACAGAAGTTGTCCCTTTAAATTCAGACCCCATAACAAGGCAGCAACTCAAGTTACACATCCATAACAAGCTAGACCTTGGTGTATTTTTGAATTCAAGCTGGTTGGCCTTAAGTTTAGGGAGAACACTACTGAGATGTAGATGGGGCCTTTTTCCTGCTAGTGCAGGATTACTCTTCTTGGGTATATTTCTGGTCCCCTACATGGCCTTACGCTACAAACCCCTCACCTTGGTTCAAAACAGATCCCCTGTGTGGGTGGCCCGTCAGATTGTCTCTTGGCCTGTAAGTCAGCCTTTCAGATGCAGCAGTTGTGGCCATAAGCTCCTCCGTTCCTTAAATAGCTGCCCATCCATCTGGCCTCCTTCAGCGTCTCTCCGTGGGATCCAGACAGAGTTGCAGAGTCTGGCTATTTCTCCTTCCTTACACCCAGCCTTCCTCTGCAAAACTGACAGCCCCTCTAGCAACAAGTGCTGGCATTTTTGCAGTCACTTGCCTTGCCACCAGGTTTGCAAACCCCATTTTGGGGCAATGTTCAGTCCAAGCTGGACCTGCAGGAGATTTTGGTGAAAATTTCCATGTTGCCGTGACTGCTCCATCAGTCTGCAGTATGCAGCCAGACTCATTTGTAGAGTCTGACACTACAACTAGTTATGCCCTATGTGTTACTTTAAAATAAGTCAGATGTATCTTGTTGTCTCAGGCCATTTATCTCCTGGTGCTGGAGTGTCATAGTTGTCCTTCTCTTCATCTGGAGGTGCTGAGTCCTGCCTCTTTAGCTGAGCATGCTGGACTTGAGTTGTGGCACAGGACAGCGGTGTAGCTAAACAATGTCTTGATGAAGCATTGCCATTCAATGGCAGAAGCTGTTCTTCTCTAAAGCTATGTTGCTATCATAAGTGAGCAGTACATAAAACACACCCAGTGAATTTGGGAATTTAGTGACATCACTGGAAATATTTGGAGATCCTCATTGAATACTTTTGTGTATGTCACCCAAGGAATGAATAAGCACCCCCTCATCTAAGGGAGACTAGGGAAACAACTGTGTCCAGAGCAAAGAAGGGCTTCGGACGAGACCAAGTGCAGGAGGACCCACGGATCAGTCGCTGCAGGATCTCGGCATGGAGGAGGTTCGTCTGGGCTCTACCATGCTTGTCTCAGTACTGGCTCCTTCCTTCCACAGCCACATAAATAATCTCACACAGCTAGAAAGATTAAGAACAGATTCACAAAACCATCACCAGAGACACATAAAGTATCATTTGAGCAACCTTTTTGCTTCTAGCAGCCCAACCATTGCTGCTGAAGCTTGACTGGGTCCTTCCTGGAGTGAAAGCATCACGAAGCTCCTTCTCTCCCCAAACAAGTAAGGACAAACAAGTAAGGAAAAGCCAGGGAGAGAAAAGCTTTCGAGGCAGTGATGTGTCCTCCGCAGGGCTGTGTCTGTGGAAAGCACACTGGGTAAGTGCAAGACAAAAGGAACACTTGACTGACTCATTAGAAAGCGAGGTGAAATCCCTGGTCCGATGGACAAATGAGCCCTGTGCTCATCGGGTGTGAAACAATCCTTTCTCCCGGCTGTCTTCCTTCCTAAAGAGTGAAAGTTTCCTGTATTCCCTCCTTGATGGCCATCAGTCCCGGTCCTGACTCATTACACCTGTGTGAGGGCTCCGACCAGCATTAACCCCTTGCTTTCTGGAAACCAGGCATGTCCTGTGGACGCTGGTCTCCTCGGTCTGTCTTTTGCCTTCTCAGTCCCCATCCCTTCCAGCCTGCCCAGCTCATCCGACCTGGGTGACAGCAGAGCTGAGCAGTGAGCAAGGTGAAGGGTGTGTGATCCTTGAGGAAGGTGAGGATGAGAGAGGGCTGCTTTTCTGGATGGGAGCCATTTCCTAAATGCCAGGGCCTTCCTGTGCTTTCTATTCCAGATTAAGAAAGCACACAGAAGAGGTATATTCGAAAGATGAGACAAAACCTCACCTCCGGGTTTCTCCTTGCTTGGGAGAAAGCATGCACTAGCTACAGGGCACAGGTGCTGGCAGGAGGGTGAAGGCACTTTGAGGTGCCCAGGGGTAGGAGATTCAGCATTTCCATGAATGGCACTGCCCATCACAGTGTTTTCTTCTCCATCTCATGTTCCTTAGTCCCCAGTTTTACTAAATACTGGTCTCCTTACTGCATTTGGTCTCTGCTCTAATTCCTCATTTGCCTTTCTGGTCCTTGCTCTGCCAGCCTGTGTCCTATTTTCCACCTTGGCTCCTGTCCTCATCCACCACCCTGTGTCTTCATCCACCACCCTGGTTTTCCTCGGTGTGACCCTCTTCCCTGTTGAGTTCAGATCAGGGGGAACCCCCTTGCTTATCAGAGCTCAGGCTTGCTGTGATGCTCAGAAATGAAGACAAGCTCCTTAGCACGAGGCTGCTATATGCCCTCTGTGAGGAAACGAGTACTGAGGTGTTCCAGCAAGTCTGTGCTCGGTAGGTTCAAACACTTACTTGCATGGCCAAATCTGGAGGCTGAGGGGAAAATTCACAGGGCCACCACAAGACAGACTGCCTACATCTCTGCCCGGTTCTTGCTTCGTAGCACAGTGCTACCAGCTCTGCTCACTCAGCTTGTCTTACGTCAGCAAACACCACCACTTTTCCCCCTTGTTTCATTCACAGAAACATCTGAGCTATTTGGGAGATGTTTTTCACAATGTGCATAGCAGTGAATAATTCACTCTGAGGCAGAAGTCGATTCTCAAAAGAATCTCTGCAGGAGGCAAGTCTGACAAATCTGTAGGCAACTGGAATAAAAAATCTCTTATGATGGGAAGCATCATGTAACTTCAATATCTCTCTTTGCAATCTAATAATATGGCCCCACAGTCCTGCAAATCATCTGCAGGTATGCAATTTTTCCTCATTTAAGGGTTATTAATATTAAATACAGCAACCATACATTATTTATACTGTTTTATTCATGTATTAATTTAAAATCATTTCTTAAAAGGTGCAGTGCCAGGGATGGAAATGAATTACTTAGGGCAATATAAAAGGACAGATCAAGGAGGAAATTAACTAGCGATATTAAGCTATCATGAAAGACTTCCTTATATTGGAAGCTTCTAGGCTGGAACAGCATTTGGTAGGAAGAGTCAGCATCTGGGCCATTTTGAGCTAGAGAGGAAAGACCTCAAATATATGTAACATGGGGGTCAGTCAGACAGCGGACAGACACTGTGCAAGGGAGGAAAAGATTGCAGCAGGCACGTTTCTCTGTTACAAAGACATTAATTTGGAGGATCTCTGCTGTGCTTGCCGTACTTAGCAGGGCTCAGGCCAGGACGTAAGTACGACCAGAAGCTGGCCTCTGGAGCTGAAACCTATCTTGACTTGACATTTCTTTTCAGTTTTTTTTTTTAAATGTGCTGTGACATATATGTAAGATGGTTTTTATTTGCAACTGTATCCTGTTTCCAGGCCTTCTGTTTGCAGGGAGGCATTGGCAGATGGCTGAAGCCCCTTCACCATGGCTTAAGGGAGTATGCAAGGCAAGTGGCAGGGGGACACCAGGCTTGATGAGAAAGGACTGAGTTCAGACAGATATTTAGGAATGGCCATCAAAATGTAGGCTCCATCTGTATATACAGAAAGAGAGAGGCCCCCACAGAAGTGTCGGTCTCTGTTGACTGGACAGCTAAGGTGACTTGAGATGAATCTCACTTGGGTGTTTTAAGTAGCTGAGGATCCACCTGAAAATTGCGGTGGAAATGCTGACAACTACTCTAAGTACAAAAGACACCACAAATGCGCCATAAAGAGGTGAAGGGCATAAGTATTTTTTCCATAATTCAGAATGCTTCACTGTACCATCTCCTCTTTATTTCTTGTAGTCTCATTTTACCGTAATGGCACTTTGAGCCTCTCAGGCAATGTAAAGAGGGTTTAAGCATGGTAGAGCCCCTTTCAGTGCTAAGATCATTAGCAGATTGAAGCAAAGTGCTCCCTTATATCTGCGAGTAAATTATTTATTATGTGTGTTAGAGAGATGGATGGCTATAGAGATTCCTGGGGAAAACCATGCTGAGACAGAGATTAAATGGAGCTCTTGAGAGTCTCTCTCTCCCTGGGTCAGATTCCTCCCAGGTCTCAGTGGTTTCACTGCTCTCAGTACAATTTACACCAAAGATAAGTTTAGTCCTTTAGTCCCAGATCTCAAGGGAAGCCCTGGCTACTTAAAATGCACAGAGGACCTGGATGAGAACGTTGTCCCTTGAAGCAGTGGCGTGATGAATACGTGTATTATTCATAACAGTGAAATCAGTGGATAAATACCCTAGCAGAAACACTGCACATCAGTAACCAGTCCATCTCATTAGTTTTTCTTTTCACCGGATCTTTAACCATTCACCCATGGACTACACTGGATTAAAAAAAAAAGATATACTCCTATGGTGAACAAGAAAAAGGCACAACTAGGACACAAAATAGCAGAAACAAAACAAGAGTCCTTATACTTTTGCATTGTGGAATAGCAGCTCGCATGGGTTTTTTTTCCCCTCCTGGCTTAGATACAGATGGAGGAAGTGCTCTAGGACCTAGAGGAAACAGTTCCCTGCATACACCCTCTACCTTCTTCCAGCAAGAAAAATATTATCCACAGAAACAGAAATATACAGGGACAAAAAAAAAAAATCTCAGCTGGTTTACAGAAAGATAAACTACAAAGCAGAGTGTGGGATTTTTTTCTTCAGTAAGCCACAGAAGTTGTAAAATATCACAATATTAGAGTTTACACAAGATTAGTGTTCTTAGAGGAAGAGGCCGTGTGCTGAAGACATAAACTATTACAATTGTAATTTAGCCGCTATCTGGCTGAAACTGATATATAATCATAGCCCACTCACGGTCATTCATTTTTTTACTTTCTTATTTTTGCATGCTTCAATCTTTTACCTAATAATTAAGCAATCAGTTGCTCAAGGCAAGGCTGCATTCATAAAATTTCCATTACCCAGCCCA
This sequence comes from Egretta garzetta, assembly GCF_000687185.1. Taxonomy (NCBI): domain Eukaryota; kingdom Metazoa; phylum Chordata; class Aves; order Pelecaniformes; family Ardeidae; genus Egretta; species Egretta garzetta. The sequence continues at coordinate 4,191,465 of NW_009260484.1, forward strand.
CATTTGGTACCTCCCTGCATTAAACGAAAAAGGCAGTGCCTTAAGGGAATTTATTGCTATCATAAATATAAAGAATAAACATATTTCCTTTCATTTCAATCCAGATTTCTTTCAATTTCACTATTTAGAATATGACTGTGAGACAGCATAGAGGAACATGTGAAGTTCTACTCAGCACGTGACTTGTCTTTTTGAGACACTCTGGGCTCACCAAGGGGTTGCCCAAGCTTATAGCTAGTTGATGGGCACAGCTTTGAAGGATTTAGCTAAACCACCCCAAGCCTATTTGTCAGTATCTCTTTGGTCTATAAATTAGAAGAGAAGCCACCCATTCTGAGGACAAGAGCCCAGCGCCTCCTGGTTCAGCCCAAGTGCAAAGTATGTGAAATTTTACTATTTCTTGTCTGCTGGAGCTGGAAGGTGCATGAGAAGACATGAGATAACCAGATGAACCAAACCACGAGTATTTCTGGATGTGTTTTCTTCTCTCTCCCATCCAGAAAGATCAGTTTCAGCTTAGCAGAAATTTAGGTCAATTCTTACTTTGTTTAAACTGGCTAGCTTTCCTATGCCCTCAATATCTGCTCAGTGCTACTAATCTGCAAACAAGATACAATGCACTGATTCAAACACATGCTAATTTTAGGGCATCATTCTGCTCTTGATGTGAGCAGGGAGCTCCTATTGATCTCTGTAGGGGTTGGTAATGCTCGCTGAGAGCAGATAGGGCACTAGCTTTCCTCCCATGTATATCTGTGATAAAGGCTAAAAACTCAACATTAAGAAGTCCTCCCCTGCGGCCAAATTCCCAGATGGTGTAAACCAGTAGAGCTTTAATGTCTTTAGTGGGGCTTTGTTGATTTATACCAGATGATGATCTGGATACTACTTTTCCCACATTTCACTTGCAGGTCACTTGTTGGAAAGAGAGTCTGGAGCTGAACTGCTTGGTGGCTGCCTGCAGTCCCCCACCATCCACCCGGCAGGCAGGCCTCCCTCTCCGGTCCCCTGGATGCTTAGAAAAGCCTCAGAAGATGTAAGCGGCTGGAGAATCACTGCCTTCAGACAAGTGGTTTGTAATATTTACCAGAGGAAGACGTATCAGTGGAGTGGGCTGGGTGGAGTTGTAAGCAGGGGGTGGGATGGGTGAAGTGGCACACCAGGCTCCTGGGGCAGCTCTGAGCTCTTTCCCAGCAGGGCTGATGAGGCAGGGAGTGAAAAAGCATCATGGAAAGGATCTGCAGTCCTCCCATCCAGGTGGGAGGTATGGCCAAGTAGGACAGGCAATGATGAAAGCAAGCCTTCCTCGAGAGGTTCTCCCAGTTGTCCTTGGTGAGAGGTACCTTGCCAGTATCTGGTGCAGACACCTGGCCATAGGAGCTTGTCGGGTGGAGTAATACGGTGCGTTGGAGAGATAGGCACTGGCAGCAGTCAGAAAGTTTTGGGTCAGTAAGTTTGGCACTCGGCAAATGCAATGAGACTTCTTTTGGAGACTGTGTGCTTGCCAGCTGTGCATCTCTCTTTGGAAGGGTGCTCTGGTCGGCAGAGGTAACGTTTAGAGATTAAATCCATATTTGGCTATTTGATCCAACAAGCAGTAAAGAATTAAAATGTGTACTTTAAGCTTCTAAATAACAGCTAGCAAGAGTCATTACATTTTCAAATGTTTTGCAAAGATTATTCTGTTTATTGTCGGTGAAAATCTTGTTTAAGAAACAACTGTTGGGAAAAGATAAAGAATGAAAAAACATCAGTCAAGAGAAGAGTGACCTTGTTCCAGGATGGAATCAAAGCAATGCCCTGGAGAGTTACATAGGCATTGTTTCAGGACTTAGTACATCAATGTTTGTGGGTAAAACTAATTGAGATACAATGTGAGCCAAGCATGCCTGAGCTTGCTAATCGGATAGGGATATCGCAATCTTATGACATCAGTAAGAAACCAGTGAACATATGCCATGCTATGTGTACGGCAAGGTAGAAGGACTGTTCCAAACTCTGCAGATGTCAGAAAATCCCTGTCTCCCCGGTGCAGAAGTCTGTAGGTGGGACCAGATGATGAGACGAAATGCTACCCAACAGCTCTTCCCACAGAGACGCTACTTCTAAGCTGCCCAGAACCAGAAACCCCGTCCTTGCAGGGCTGCAGCTGCAGGCATCTCTTGTGGCTTTTACTACAGTCCGTATTTTTCTCTGTTCTCGTTATTCAGAGGAAGCACACAAGAAACATGCCCTATCAGGACATCCAAGCAGCCAAAGACTTTTATGCTCAGCAGGTAGCTAATGGACTGCAAAGGCCTTTCCCCAGCCCCGTTACGAGTGCTTGTTTATATCTGGCCTTGTGCAAGAATAAAGTATCGCTTTGCTCGCTGGCCGTACTTTTGCGGTGGAGTACTTGACACTTACTGGAAGGAAATTTCATTGCTGTCATTGCTATTTACTGACACCTTTGTAGTGGCTGTCAGTAGAGCAGCTAATGCCTGAGAGGAGATAGCAAAGGGGCTGTGTCCTCCTTTTTGGTCATCTCTCCTGAGAGGTGGGAAGTGGAGAGATGTCCCCTTGGTGCCCGTCTCGGTGCCAGAGAGCTCTGCAACCTGCAGACTCGTTGCTCCACTATCCCTCAAATCGCAAATTCACTCACAAGCGCTCATCAGGCTGTGATATCCTTTTCTGCTGTTGCTCTAGTGATTTGTGACGCTTTTGGCTGAGGCAAGCAACACCCCAGATGTATGCTGCTTTAACAGCGCTTTATAGGACTTATTTATAGCCTATACCTACAGCCTACCTATTCATTATGGCAAGGCATTATGCAGCGGGACACTGCCACACCGCAAAGGCTTGCTTTTTCTGCCCTGAGGGAAATGTGTGTTCCCCGCTCCTGCCGTTCCCCCATGTTGCAAGAGGCTGGTGTTGTGCGAGCGCCTTCCTCTTCATCTGACCTCAGCCCAGGTGCGCGGAGGCAGGGGGGCACCTGAAAAGGGAAGGCTTACGTGGCGCTCTAGGGAAGCTGAGCAGCACCAGGAGTATGCGAATGCGGCTGCCAACAGCTGTCGGAAGCCTCAGAAGTGCACTCTGTATTGCTTTATTATTTCTTCTTTGCTAATTATTTCCTAAGATGGAGCGGGGGGTGGTAAGGAAAGCGAGAGAGTGAGAGGGCAGCAGCAGAGCGTGCTTGCTGGCAAGGCTCAGCACAGGCACTTGAACTGGCTCTAACACACGCAGAGCAGCAGGAGGTCTGTGAGATGGAGCCGGACTGTTTCTGCTCTGACAAAAGACGGCAGCATCGGCATAAATGTGTTTTTATTGAGCCTGTTCAAAGCGTTCTGTGAAGCGGCAGGCACAGAAAATGCCTCATGCGTGTGCTGGAAAATACACGGGATGAGCACTGTGCAGGCTGTAAAGGAAAAGTACCCACAAGCCGAGAAGGGCCAAAGCAGAGGGGGCCTGTACCAACAAAGTCCAGCCCCTGTTGCATGTGTGTCCTGAGCGATGTGCGTGAATGATGTGCTCATATGTGGGCTTGCTCACTGCCCTGGCACCGCTGACAGGGCTAGCTGGCCCCCTCGCCCCCCGCCCCCACCTCAATCTTAGGAAGAGGGACACCGGTCTCCTTGCTGGAGGCATGTGGGGTGGGAGGCAGGAGAGCAGCAAGAAGTAGCTGCTGCATTTGGTGGGATGTCAGCATGGGGGTGTTTGTGCCTCTTCCTAACATTAGTGAAGGATTTAACTGGAAAAGTTACTTTTTTTGCCATCCGTTCTCGAAACCGGGCAAGACGGTCTCCCTTGCTCTCTTGCCCCCTAACTGGAGCCGTGCCCCAGCTGGAAAGACGCTGCTGGCTGCTGTGTGAGCCCATGTGGGAGAATCTATCAGCTGAGGTGCTGCGCTATTCGCCTGCTTTCTTTCTCGTAAGAAGCCTGTGGTAGCCTGACACAATTAATGTTTCTTATTTTTCACTCACTCTTGGAAAAACTGCTCTAAGGAGCTGTTGACTATCTGTAATTGATTGCTTACGCTCTGATGGAGGATGGGTTGCGGCATGAATGTCAGCAGTAGCTTGGAGGCAGTCTGGGGAGATGCCACCTATTACTGTGAGGAATGCTCTCCCAAAGACAACAGGCTCAGAAAGCAAAGCAGGAATAAAACAGCTTGGATAAAATCAGAAACAACACCCTTGCATCTGCCCAACCCTAACCTGAGAGCAAAACAAACTTGTATTGAACCCTTTCTGAGGTGTGAAAGAAGGTAATTTTTGTTGCTACCATGATTGCGTTTCTCGGAAGAAAAGGCTAAATGTAGCTGAGTAAACATGTGAAAATTGGCTTGTGAGATTTCTGACCCAGCACCGGGGACTAAGAGGCATGCAAGTCCCTGAGTTGTGTGTGCTTGTCCAAACTGTACTGATCCTCCTCGGCTCCAGTGGTAACGGGGACTAGTGTGTGCTTAATGAAGAGTGGTACCCTGCCCAACACCAAGCGTGGTACTGCTATCCCCACCTGAAATAACATCCCTTGTCAAGAGAGATTTCAGCTTCAGTTCCTCCCTGGAGCACCTCCAGCAACTCCAGTGGTGTTACAGTGGAGATCATTCCCCTGTTCTTCCCATGACATAAGTTGACCCTTCACATTACCCGCTCCTCTTACTTCTCCATAAAACCTGCTTCAGGTTCAACATCCCCGAGTCTGCTTATTCATTTGCACTTCATTTTCAGTGGAGCACAAGCAGAAGGGTATTGAAAGTGTTGAGAAGGGACTTCTTCATCTGGAAACTCTCACTATCCTCAGACCTCAAAATGGTAACTGGACCCTTGAAACCATCTCTTGAATGGTGAATCACCAGGTTTCAGATGTGTGTGGTTCTTCCCTGCACACAAAACCTGCCCTTAAAATCCCAGTGGTGGAAATAAGTAGGGAGTCAAACCTCTGAGAGGTGTTTACTTCAGAATAGTCCTTCTGGAATCAGTGGCTATTTGTTTACTAAGGAGATTTAAATTTCCTGGCATGGAGTACTCCCAAATATTTCTGGAGGCTGCTGCGTATAAGAAACAAAGTGTAGCACTGATTGATTCAAGGCAGCAGCCAGGGCAATGGCAAAGGCTTGTTCCTAAAATGACTTTGGGACCCCCCAAAGATGCATCCACTGACAGGGTTGGCTGCAACTCCTAAACACTTTGCACTTCAAACACACACAACCAGTGTTTCTCTGGTCTATCTAACAGAAAATGTGCTGTGTGTTGTGAATAACACACCTTCTCTCTAGGGTTTGTCGGTTTTTTTCCTCTTCTCTTCTTATATAAGCTGGGATCAACCTCCAGGGTAAGGAGCAAGGAAAACATTGGGTGCTGTATTAAGGTGCTACACGATTTTGGCAGTCTTTTTACGAACTCATATTCCTTCAGGTGTAGGAAGGATGGGAGAGCATGTTTAGACTGGTAGCTCTCTAGTGCAGGAAAAGCCTAGCAGAAACAGAAGGGAGAGCCTCACTGTTTTCTCCTTTTTTAAAAATTTTTTAAAAATTATTACTATTTCCTTATTTTACCTCAAAAGAAATGACAGGCAGGAATTTCTGTGAAGAGCTGTGCTGTTTATCTTGCCTTGTTGGCATGTTTGTATATGTTTGTGTCTGCATTTGTGTGAGCCTCGTGCAGTCTAAATTGTCTGACTCTCCTCCATATATATCAAGATCCTGTTTATGAGGAGGGTACCGGTATTTGAGCCTTTTCATCTCAAGGAAGCAGTTTGCTGTCTGGTACTAAAATAAGCGCTGCAGGAATCAGTCTGTATTTTTAGGTTACAGGATGAATCAAGGGCTGGCCTTACGCATTCCTATGGCTTCTAAGCTTCCTATTGCACCACAAAGCCTTGCTAAGGTGCTGGGACAAAACACATTTAAAGCTAAACACCACACGAATAGCTGCAAGGAGGCTGAGTGTCTGCTCCACACCAACAGCCTTTTGTTTCCTTGTAGAGCGGCAGCGGTCACCAAGAATTAACACAGTATTTGGCAGAACCCACCGGCTGGCTGTGCATACTCTATGGCAATCTACCAAGTCTTTGCAAAGACCCCAGGGGCCAGGTAAAGGAGCCTGTCCTGGTCAGCTCTTAGTCACAGGAATACTCTTCTGTGTCCCGCTGAAATCGTACTGACATCAGCTTGCTGATGTAAAAGCTTTGCAGTCTGCCCTGGGTGAAGGAGAAGAAGGAAAAAGGTGCCCCAAGTAGCATGATATTAAAGCTCAAGTAAACTGGGTTTCAGCATGGCATTTAGAAACAGAGTCAAGTTCTGCCTGTGTCTTTTAGGTACCATCAGGACCTCCTGAATGGGACCAGCCTGGCCATGAGGCTGAAGCCACCCTTTTTGATGAGGCTGCACCGGGGCTGAGCAAGGACAGCTGGTCTCATGGTCCTTGGGCTCTTCCACTTCCAGAACTGGCTACAGTGAGAAAAGCAGAAGGAGGTAAGAGTGAAAGCAGAGGGAAAGGAAACCCAGTGAAAGAGCTCGCTGTCCGCAGCTTCTAGAAGCCTGGCTCTTCTTCAAAATAAGGGCTAAATGCTCAAGCTGAGAAGTTCTTGCTGGCTGAAAGCAGGTAGGGAACAGCCTCTGGCTTGACCAACAGGCCACGCCTACTCAGAAAAGCATTGCAGCACTGGTTTAGTGCCCAAACTGTTGTTGAAATCCAGAGAAGTTAAGCACGTGCTGCTTTGCTGAACAGGGCCTAGAGGGAGGGAGGAAGAGAAATAAACTAATAAGCAACATCAGGAGCAGAACCCAGGTCTCCTGAACCAGCATCAGCATTTTGATCCACCAGGAGCTCCTCAGGGCAGCTGCCTGATTAGATTAGATTAGATTAGATAAATTAGATAGATTAGAAAAGTGCTTATCGTGGTGGGACTCTATGTTGCCTTCCAGTGTGGGTCATACATTGAAATAAGTACACGAAGCTGCTGCCATGGCTGTCTGTTCATGGACCATTGCTTCTTGACACAATTTTTTTACGGAAGGGTTCAGAAGCCTGTTTTGCCTGTCAATCCATTGCTGTGTCAGGAAGAGAAAGTTAAGCAATTTCTCTTTTGAGTGATTCAGCATTCATTTCCCAGCAAGAAAGGGAAAGGCTGAAATTCTTATATGCTAATGATGTGCAAGGTTGGGTTGGATGGGCAGGTTTCTCATATTCAACTGTTTATAAGGTATCAAGGACAGTTTTTTAGCATTTGTTAACCTAATTGTCTCACTAGGTATGTAAGTCATACATCAAAGACAGATGCGTCTGCTGTACACATGTGGTACTGCTAATTTCTCTCTAACGCTAGGAAATTTTTGGAAAAAACTACTTAGAAATTAGACGAGGGCTCAATTACCTCCCCCTGCTTTCCATGTACTATGCCTTGCAAACTTTTTCTAGGAAAACATGAAAGGAAGAACATACCTTTCTAGAGCACCATTTAATAAGGCTTTTAATTGAACATCATCCGGACGACAGTGAAGCACAGGAGTTCAGTCAAGACATTTTATTGGTAAAGGGTTCACATGTGGTAGCATCAAATGTCCTAGTTACTTAGTCACAGCAAGTTTTAAGTGTGGTGCCATGGGGTTCCAGGGACTGCATGGGACTGGATGTACTTGCAATACTTTGTCCTGGTTACATCCCCTTAGTGAAATACAAATAAGTAAAATTACTTTGACCAGGTATTCTTCAGTACCAAGCATTCTTGAGCGTGAAGCCTTTCTCAAAACCCTACAAGGCTTTGAAAAGCAGCTTTGCCAAGGCAGCATTGCAGGCTCCCGCCTTGATTGTCTCTTAATAATTTCCATATAAAGCATGTGCAGTTTATAAGAAAAGAACCCAAGCAGCCTGTATTTTTTCTATCTGCCAGCCTTGCAAAAGTAACCCCAACTTTCTCCTTTCCCGGTACTGTCACCAGCAATAAAGGCTCTGCAGGCCACATGGCTACTCGATATTAATAAATCAAGCAGTGCTAGGGAATGATGCCAGGCCCTGGCACTCTCATGTCTCCGCTGTTAATTGTTCGAACGGTCCCTGGCATGGCTGAGCCCAGTGCCAGCTAACGCTCTCCCAAACAATTCCTGGCACGGCGCTGGAGCCAGCACCAGCCAGCGCCGGTTCCCAGGAGGTGGGTTGGATGTGGCCCTGCTGTTCTGGAGACGAGGAGAGTTCAACAGCATGGAGGTAGGCTTTTCCGTGCCAGTTGGCCTTGGGGCCACCGCACAGTCCTGGACACATTTAGCTTGTTAGTACAGATGTAGCCATTATGTCTTGAGGAACACCCCTGCAATTCTGAGGTTCATTTGAAAAAAAAAAAAAAGAAAAAGCAACAAAAAATACACACAACAAAAACCCACATGTGATTTAACGTCAATAGTATTTTACCCTTGTTAAAACTGACTGCAGTCAGAAAAGCATGTATGCAAACATGGCAACTCTATACAACGCATCTCCCCGTGGGTCTTCTGAGTTACATCTCTTTGCTTTGTTCATTAAAATGAATGTTTATTACGCTTTGGTCCCGTTAACAATGCATAGACATTACATCATATCCTAAGTCACTATGAAAGGATTCCACTGTTTAAAGACTTAAAGGGGTACATACAGGCTCAGTTACACTTGTCGGGGTAAAAAAGAAGGGATATTAATTACAAAAAAGGCTCTTTACACTTGCATAGGAGGTTTCACCCAAGAATCTTCAAGCACTTCTCAAAGGAAGATAAATATTAGCCATCTTCATAGATAGGCTGGGAACAGGCACGCAAAGCGCCTGAGTGACTTGGCACATCAGAAGTCAGCAGCAAGGCTCAAGGCTTCCCCCGGCCTCGCTGCTGATGGCCTCACAGCAATGTGACAGCTCTTGCAAAAGCAGCTAAGAATGGATGAACCTGTTGGAATAAAACAAGAACAAAACTTTTGCTTCGGGCTTCGGCAGAACAGAAACTTTTTTGAGACTTAAAAACCATTATTAAACTTTTTTTTTTCCTTTTTATAAAATTTTCTCACGCTTCTGCACTTCCTGATTTAGGGTTGGACAGGAACCAAAAAATAAATACTGAAATACCATGAGAAAGGTTATTCTTGTGGTATTTTCACCCAGACTGAAAGTGTGGCATGCTCATGAGAAAGCATGTCCTAGAAAAATTTCCACAGCAGAGGTTCACATCAATTCAAGCAAGTACCAGACGGTCTGTGAACTTCTGACTCCCTGTACGTTCCTACATGCTTTTATATTTAAGAGAAAAAGAGACAGAGATCTCAATATTGTCATTGCTGGATCTGGGCTAATCTCCTGGGAGGGGGCAATGCCTGTGGGCAGGTGCAATGCAGGAAAAGTGCTCTCGGTCGCATGACACAGCTGAAACCCCACTGACATCCCCTGCCTGCTCCCCGTCCATTCCTGCGGGGCAGGGGGTGGGTGTTTCGGGGTGGGTTTAGCCCGCCATGACTCGTGGCACCTGGAAAGAGCCATGCTCAGAGCATCGCCAAAAGACCCAGCCGTTGGGGGAGGAGGTTTTGAGAGGACAAAGGGCCCTGGGAATCTGGCATCATTTTTAATATACTTGGTACCAGGCCTTGTAAAATGTTTATATAGCAGAATAATACAGGTGCAATGGCTATACTTGCCTCTGACTATTACTGCCCTCTCATGCTGTGTTTATTGGTTGGAGCTTTTCACAGTCTTGTAACATTGATTTGACTGTGTGCACTTAAATTATTATCTTGAATTTGTCTAGTGCCAATTCCCCTGAAAATGCCACTTCAGGTGTTTAAAGATCCCCTAGCACCCCAAAACTAAAACCCCCAAGTATGACTGGCTGATGCTCTATGAACACATTTACTCTCTTTTTTCCTCCCCCTTTTTCCCTCCAGAAATACTTTGACGGGGAATTGGAGTGACTGTGTGCACACCCAGGTGTGCAGCAGCAGACTGGAGGGTGCAAGCATAGGGTGGCTCGGCATGGTGCTGCCCATGTGTTCCTGCTCCCATGTAAGCTGGACCTGTCCCTTAGCCTTCCCATGCGCCCTGGGACAGAGGGGTTTCATGCTGCCGAAGGTAATCATGCTGTCAAATACTAACACCAAGCACCAAGGTTCTCCATCTCCACACCTGGGTTTCTGCTACCTTTGCTGTTAAAAGAGGCTGCTATTGTGCTTAGGAGCATGACAGACACCTAAGCCCCAGGAAGCCTGACCTCTGGAGTGGAGTTGTGTCCCTGAGGTGTAAACCAGGGGAAAACAGTGCTTGAGCATGTTCTTTAAATCTCCCAAAATGGACATGGATGGATGTGTGCACATGACCAAGAGGGTTGGTTTTGGACAAGAGCTGTCTCTGCAGAAGCTCTGTAAGGAGACTACCTGGTGGGCTCGGGTTAGATTTCTGTGTCTTACATAGTGATACTGTCACTGTCATACAGTGTGACCCAAAAGGGACATCTGTGTCCCTCAGATGAGCTTAAGGGGGAATGTGATAAGAGGCAGGGATAAAGCTCAGCCTGCTGGGTCCACATTCTTCCCCTAAGCCAGAGAAATGGAGCTGGGGAGGAATCTGAACCCTGTGGCAAAGCCAACATCAGCTAAGGACAAAGAAGAGAGAAGTTCATGGGGAAGTGAGACAGTAAGAAAGAAGTAAGCCTGCATAGCAGAGCAAGCATTATTCAGGCTGAGAACTTGAGTGTCAGAGGCTTTATCAATGTCAGATTAATAAATGCATCCACTAGTGTCCCTCAGTGACTGGGGTCCTCTTCTGTTCCTCTCTCATCCCGATGCTAGGGTTTATTTAATCCAATTAGGCTGTCCCATGACAAATTCCTTGCCAGCCTGGCGGAGGTGTTTGTGAGGCCAGAAGCCGACCCTCCCTACTCCTGGAGGGCAGCTCCTTGCTCCCCATGCCCTCCCAGCACAGGAAACGAAGCTGCTCCTGACATAAGCTACTGCTCAGCAGGGAAACATGGCCTCTTAACATTAATTATCGTGTACCAGACTGTTCTTAAATAAAACATCCGCTGGCAGGAGCAGCCCTTTTAAATCAACGGAAAGGGTTTCTGAAGGCAAGATTTGTGGCTCAGCCTGAATATCCAAGCAAAGGAGAAAAGTGGGGTGAGAGTCTTCCTTGCTCCTCTGACTGATCTTTGATTCAGCTGTGGGTGAAACCAGTCTCTCTTCCCAGGCAAAGCAGGAGAGGGAACGGGCAATGAAGGGCATAAAGCCGACAGAGCTTAGCTGGAGGACAGGTGGGAATACCCTCACCTCTGGCATAGCTCAGCTGTGCCAGGTGGATATTAGTCAGCAAGGCAGTCTGTGTAAAGTAAGCACCCATCTTGGGGGAAGAGTCTCAGAAGAGGCAGTAGAAGTCAGCAGCATGTTAAAATGCCTCCAGGGCTGGTGGGGATTGGAGAACTAATGTACCTGCGCCTTGCAGATCCCAAATGTCATCCTCTGCAGCCTGAACAAAGTACACAGCCCTCAAAGGTTCATTCCCGACATTTATCCCCTTCTCTCCTGCCCTCTTTGAGTCACAGTCTCCCACCACAGCTCCATGGACAGGGCCAGGTCCTTGGCCAGCTTGAACTGGGGTCAATCGATCTGCCACACTGATTTCGACCCCGGCCAGAGCTGTGTCAGTGTGTGCGGGCAGGCACACCGCTCCGAGGTGCGGCAGCTCTGCCGCCTGCCTCCCTTCTCCCTGGAAAAATAGAAATAAATCACAGCTCTTCTTTGCTCCCTTGTTTCATGGCCAGATCTCATCAGTGGCTCTCTGGGGGCAATGAAAGAGGCGGCAGAAGAGAGGCTTCAATTTCCTGAAAGGTCAGATAACCGGGGACCCCCTTCTTCTCTAATGGACTGCAAGCCATGCTGTATGAGCAGCGGGCTTTAAACTCTCCATAACTTTGCAGCTCAAGGGATTAGAAATTATGTCTATTTACTTTCAAGTCAAAAAAAGCAGCTCCTTTAAAAGAACCGCCGAGGTCCTGGGAACCTGGAAAGGAGTTTCCAGGCGTGCGGTAACTGTCCCTGCAAGGCCAGCACAGCCCAGGGCTGCACAGGGTTGATGAAATGGGATGGGGGAGAGCTTGCTAGTGAAGAGGGAGGAGGGGAAGAGAAAACTGGCATTTTAAATCACTGAGACCTGGCCTGTTATTAAAACTGTTCTTGCCCTGGGTTGACAATTTCCATGACTGTTTTGTCCCAGAGCTCAAAGGAAACCTCATGCTGCTCTCCCTTACTGATGGAAAACAGGAATGAATATTTAACTGGCAATGATGACAAATTAAGATTTTGCATTAGAGAGGGGTCCCTGGGAGAGTCCCATCCTCATGGAGTGTCTCACCCCCTTGCCCTGCTGTGTTACTCTCCCAGTGTATCACCATCAGAGGAGAGGACATGACAAAGCCTGAGCAACCTTATGTGCCTGGAAAGGCAGGGCTTTTTTTTCACTCTTGAGCAAACACATGAAAGCAATGGCACCTGGTTGTTTGCATGTCTGAATATAGGATAGCTGACCAGCAAGGAGCTTCATCTCCTCTTCACCGCGCTATAAACTCTGGCATCACTGTAGTAGGCAGGGAGGGGTGTATGGGAAAAGGTTGGGCTGGCAGAGGAAAAATTAGGGAGTGGGAGCAGGGTTGTCTCTGCTTTCACTTTAGATATCTTAATTGAGGAAATACCAGACTCAATTCACTGACACCTCAAAAGGGAGGGCATCAGTGAGTGGAAAACATTTGAGAAAATGCAGTTTGACTTCCTGGAGGATAAAAAAGGAAGCAAGTTTGACCATTTGATCAATGGATCAATTTATCTATCTATCTGTCTATCTATCCATATGTCTATCTATCTATCTGTGTATCTATCCATCTATCTATCCTGAAATAACAGCTTAAAACTTACTGTTTTGAAACACAATGCCAAAGAAGTTATGGCACTTGCCCAAAGGAGTTTGTATTTTGAAATAGATGCATGCCACACCTACTTCTGCTTTCAGTTGTGCTTATAGAGGACTAGCTGTTTTAATTGCTGTATAATAGTAAATTGAAGCAGAGCTGGACTTGTTTCTCTACACCTCACACACATATCCAGACAACCCATAGATATACAAACACCACACATTGTATATGAAAAAGCAATATTGATGAGATAAATTGCATTTATGATGCACCTTTGACCACCTCAGCTGCACTCTGCCTGCTAATCCATTCCTAATGGGACTGCTTCCAGCAATCAAAAAGCCTGATCATTTTCAAACAGCCACTACTACTTTTTTGCAAATCAACCTGTCAGAGTAGATGCTTCTGTCCTTCTTTCCACATATAGCACTTTTTCATTCTGAATTGTAGGATGCATGAAATTCATTCCTGGATTAGCCATAGGCTTAAGGTCTTTACTTAACCTTTAAGTAATAGGACTGTTCCTCTTTCAATGTTTTAGGTCAAGGGAATTTTTAAACCACATTTTCAGGTGTTCTGCATCTGCTACAAAATTAACAGAAAAATAATAGTGTGAGGATGCCTTGGAAGGTTTGCTTTTATGTGAAATCAACATTTTGTATTCATCTTTTATTTCCTCTTGTTTATGAAGCTAGACAACTTGGATACCATAAATGCAATTTTCTAGAGCTCAAGAAGAGCCATTAAAACTTTTTAAAATAATTTAAAATTAACTTTGTGAATAAAACATGGTTTGCAAAGTTGTTTTGATGAAACCATCTTATGCTTCTTTGTCTGTACACAGCAATCATCAAGGTTCTGAGAACGAACTAAATTCTCATTTTGTCTATGTTCATCGTTAGACAATCACCCCAACTAAGCAACTGCTTTTTTTATCCTTCCCATATGTGGTCATTTCATTCTGCCTCTGAGTACTTGAGAAATGAAAACTTGTGGCCTTCATTAAAATTTAAGGAATGTCCTCCATAGATTTAGAGGAAACTGGTTTGGAAAAAGTTCAAACGTGGTTGGTTGGTGTGCAAATTCAGCGCGGGTCAGAGGTGAGTTTTGATTAGCCACCGTAGCACTAAACTGTGGTTGGCTCCACCATTTTCCTTGGTGTCGTGTCCTGGGAGCCCCCTTTACGACAGCAGCTGCTTTCTGGATTGTCCTCACCGTGGGCTGGTGTTGGGTCCTTCTCCAGGAGAAGCTACCAGAGCACTTTGCGGTGAGCTATAAGGGCACTGTATCCGAAATGTATTATTTCCTCTATTTTCAGCTGAGCATCTTGCACACAAATTAGAAGGTGGATTAATTTATCAGCAGTTGTGATTAATGATGCCAGTAATATAAGCCCTAAGTATTCATAAATCATGGCTCAAGTTCCCTCCCTCCAATCCCAGCTGGTGCAGCTGCCTTAAAAATTGTAATGTGCAACAAGAAAACATTAAAGCATTTAGATTCCTCTTGCTTCTGGTTCTTGAGCCTTACAGGCTGTGCTTGATTCACTGGTGTAGCTGTTTCATTGAGGTACATGGAGAGTTCGAGCTCTGTCCACCACAAAGGCTAAATGCCTCTTTCTTCCCTGCCTGAATTCAGCTAATATTCCTTAATCCCATCAGTCCAGGTGCTCTGGATTCCAGAAAAGCACCAGATATTGCTGGCATTGTGGGAAAAAAAAAAAAAAGAAAAAGAATAAAAGAATAATTGGCAACTTTGCAGCCCCCAAATTAAGAGAAAGCAAGACAAGAAGAGAAAGCAAGAGAAGAAACTGAATATGGTAGGAAAAAAACAGGAGGAAATAAACAGAAAAACGTTGCGCTGAATAACATTTTCCCTTTTAGTTTAAATGGGATTTTGTTTTTAGCCTCTTCTAAGGACTTCTTCTGGGTATAATTCTCTCCAATAGCCCTACTAGTGATGTTGTGTTTTTACCGTAATTTGTTAGTCAAGCATGAACCAGGATCTCTGTGGGTTCCCATTCCCAGCCTTTTTGAAGGCTAAATAGTTCCATTCTCTGCCCTCATCTGCTGCCACAGGAGAAGAAAAGAAAAAATGTAGGAAATTTGGATCCGTCTAAGCCTGGCTTGGAAAACTTGCCTTGGGTGATGAAGCCGGACTGTGTCATTCCAGCTGACATTTGCATTTAGTATAGTTAGAGTTAAATGCCAATATCTGGCATTTATACACTGCAATTAGCAGTATCATTTGTTCTCATCTGAGGAGTCTGAGGGGTTTTTTGTTTTGTTTTTGTGAACGGCTTGTTGGGATGCATTTCTACTGCAAATTTTACACACACAAAAAATCTGTTTTTATAATGAAAATGCTTTGTTTTGTTGTTGTTCTTCTGCTAGCTACAAGCCATAGCGCATAAAAGACGGATGCTTCTACCAGTGCTGTGAAGTTCCCTAAGGGCAGCTCTGCTCGCCTGTTTTTCCAAAATGCTTGCAGTGTAGTTAGGAACTTCAGGTCTCACTTAGGCACTTGTAAATAAGAGCTCGGTCTTGCTCTGAGCCCGGTGCGGGAAGCCTTGGGAAGTCAGGGGAGCTCTGGGTAGATGCTGTCTGCCTGCCTGGAGTTCACCACAGGATCCAGTCCAAATTTGTCTCACATTTGTCTGCCAGCCCTGTTCTTGCTTGTGTTGTTCAGCTACTCGGAGCTAGAACTGGGGCAGAAATAAAGCACTGGGCACCGTGTTGCTTTGACCCCACTTTTGAAGCCTCTGCTGTTGAGCCCCAGGCAAAAGCCAAGTGCTGAAAAATCACCAAACTGCAGGCAGAAAATGACTCCTGAGGGTGTTTCAGCTCAGCAGGCTGGGGCAGTGTCAGAAAGTCTGCTCTGAATGTTTTTTCTGCTCTTTGCATTTTGAGGCCTTGGGCATTGTACCTGTCTTGAGAGCTTTGTATTTGTGCAATGTTTTGAGTCCTCCGGAGGGTGGATGCAGCCTAAGGTGCAATGGGTATTTTCGGGGGTGCAGAACACACCCCGGTGGCTTGTAGACAGGGCTGCTTCTGAAGACACTGGGAGCATTTGGACATGAAGAACGACGGCAGCCAGGACCAACATGAAATAGCCACAGGAGGACTTTGAAAAAGCTTTAAGTGGGAGACATGGAGGGCTGTTAACACTCAGGGCCAGATCCTGACCCTCCCACTGGGCGGGCGTGCAGCCCAGCCGGAGCTGTGTCGCCTGGCGGGGCTCCATACCAAGGAACAATAATCGCGTCCAAGGATGGCTGGCCTGCCTGGGTGGCGGCGCGGGCGTCCCGGGCTCTGCAGACAGTGCACAGCAGAGAGGTCACCGAGGTTTCGAGGCTGTTGGCCGCGGGGTGGGCACTGGCTGATGCACGGCTTCAAAGAAGATCTGGGGGTGTCTGGTGGGGCACATGGAGAGAGAAAGGTCCTGCCTGCCCTGGCTGCAGCTTGGGTGGGTTTGGGACACGTGGTCCAAACATGGGGCATTCTGGTGCTGAGCTGGCCTGGGGCCATGCAGGGAGCGGGTCCATCCCTGGTACATCCCAACAGTCCCGGCAGTAGGGACTGCTTGACCATGCATCCCTTTGCTGACCTCCAAGAGGAGCAGGGGAGGTTTAGCCCATCCTAGGGGATCTGAACCTTGCAGACCCTGCCCATACACCCCACAGCCCCCCCAAAAGCATGCGTGGTGGGACAGACTCCCAGGACAACGTTAGAGCCCAGGCTGCTGTGTTCACCACTGACTGCATCTCTAATCACGTGGCCCCTTCCTCTCTCTCCCTTCTCCCCTCTGCTCACACCCCTCAGCTGGGGGACCCATGGCCAGGACCCCCTGACGTACCTCCCCAACAAGCGTTTCTCTTCCTCCCCTCTGCTTATGCCCACCCCAGCTTCTCACACACACACTCCCTTGTGTAAGAAACACAAACCTAAAATGCAATGCATGAATTAAGTTAATTATCCAATTAATTGTAGCTACAACACATCTGCTATTGTTTCATGGGCTCTTCTCAAAATTTAAAACACATTTAAGGAAAAAAAAGGCAAAACAAAATACAAAAAAAGATCTCTCTGCCAGGGCAAATCCTCAGCATGCTATGAACAAATAAGACATCTGTTTAAAGTAAATTGGGGCTGGGGAGGATGGACTGAAGACAATAACAAGAGCAAGGAAGAATAATGACAAGGCGAAATCCCAAAGAATTACACTCCCGCTTTGAGCCAGGGGCAGCTCTCTTGTTGTTGTACAGGGCTCTTTAATAGAAGCTGTGAGCAAGTTCGCTGATCTCCTGAAAGTTAAATTGTCATAAAAGCATCAGAAAAGCCATCAAGCCCCGTCTCTTCGTGGTGTTTGTGATCAGAGGTGGTCGGGATGTAGGGGGGTGGAGTGAGAGGAATTAAATCTATGACTAAACATTTTTCACAGCAACAAAAGGACGGCGATTAAGAGATAAATTAATGCTCTGGCAACGCTTCCTGTTTTGAAGGATGCAGCAGCGGGTAATGAATGGCTGTGTTTGGAGCGAGCCTGAAGAGCCTCTTGCAGAGCTCTCCGCTCAGGCCAAACTGCAATAAACTGGCCCTCCTCGTCTCCAGCTCCTGCAGGAAACGGACTTAAAAAATCTTTGGCAACCTCTACGCCCCCTTTTTCCCCAGGGTTGTCGTTGATCGTTTGATCTCTCCCTCTCTCCCTCTCTCCCCCGCTCCTAACCTTTTCCCATTCCCCCTCCCTTGGAGTCTGAAGTCTATTTTGAGTGCTCTGTTGTTGAAAGGCTTTGAAAGTTTTGTTTTCAGCAAAATATTTCCTTGAGAGCTCCCGCCCTGTTCCCTGCTCCACACCATGGGCTTGCAGGTTATGTTTAACCGCCCCCGAGCGAGTCACAGGGCTCCTCCACAGTCCAGTCCAGACCACAAGTGACAATAAATGCCACGGCTTATTTCCAGGAGAAACTCTGAGAGGAGGCTGTGCCTTCAGGCTTGCACGGGGCTGCAGTGACGTCTCTGGGCCAGTACCAGGAGTGTGGCCAAGCCACCTCATTGCAGGGGCAAGGTCAGGGTGGCGGGGGAAGAAGGGATGGAAGCCAGCGTGCCCAACTGTGGTGGAGGAGTGATTTGTGCAAAGGGTAGAGCTGGCTTCTCTCCGGGCACGTCCCCGTTTTTCCTCCTCGCTTTGGTGTGTGCAGCAGTGCCACTGGGAGGTGCTTGGAGAGGAGAAGGCCTGGACGGGACACTGTTTTGGTTACCCCTTGTGCTGAAATTCACTCAGTCAAGGTGAGCAGCATCACTTGCCACCGTGCAGCCCGGGGGGGCTGCTTGTCCCCAGGTCCTGGGGGGACACTGCCCACCGCAGCACCAGA
>NW_009260484.1:4209733-4229184 GCF_000687185.1 Egretta garzetta
CCCCCGCCCCCCCTCCCCCGCCAGCTCAGGAACACAAAACGATTTCCTTGGGATCAGTGCCCGTTTCCTCCCTGAATGAGCTGTGAACAAGGGTTTCCTTGCTGCCACGGTGTCCCACCCATATCCTCCCCAGCCCACCCTTCCAACCTTAACTCACAGCACAACCTCCTCGGGGAAACGCTGAACCAGAAGTTCAGCTGGGGAGGCTCAGCCGGGCTCGCTTGGCCATGCGGCCATCCCCGCAAAAGAAAGCAGAGCTTCAGATGGGCAAGAAGACAGAGCTCATTTTGACATCGCTGTTTCTCGAATGCCAAAGTTTACCATGCTCCCACAGAGGGTCCTGGGTGCCTGGTGTGCATGGACTGAGGGGGTCCTCAGCTTAGTAAAAGAGCTGCTTAAGCTTTAATTCTGTCTGATGGAGCTTGGTTTCCCAGTGCAATGATCTCTATGGGGTTTTGCACCAAAACTAGCTAGTAATTGAGGGCCCTTTTTTGTCTGAAGCCCCCAGAGGAAGTGGGTGTTGTTCTTGCACGTCGGATGTAATGGGTTGTGTCGCACAAGAGTTCGCTGTCGCTCCTCATTGCCGCTGCAGCCGAGAGCTTCTGTAGGGTTTCATCAGACACGGGCGGGGGCTGAGCCCCAATCCCTGCTCTGTGGTCTCAACTCTGCTCTGCAGTATGGTGCAGCTGATCAGCAAACCGATTTAACCGGCTGCTTGAGGATTTGTCCAGGCACAGGAGAGGCATCCCTGGGTAGCAGATTCCCCAGTGAAAAAGGTATTGGCTGTTCTTCACTGCTGGACGCAGCCCCGATGCGCGCTGATGCTGCTCTGCTCTGTGCCTTAGGAGAGGAACTAAAAGCAAGGTGCTGTCACCCCCACACAGCCCCAGGCAGGGCTGCCCGCACTCGCACCCGCACCCACGCAGCCTCTGGAGCTGAGCCCCACCCCGGCCGTCTCGCAGGGACCCAGCTACTCCAGTGGCAACAGAGATGTGCAAATGTCCGTCCCTCACTCCGGGCGGTGGAGAGGAGGGAAGAAGAGGCAGAGGAATGTGGGAAAACACAGGCTGACGTTGGCCCCACGCTGCAGAGCCTGCAGGCAGAGCTGCCAGCCTGCCAGCTCCTTTCTGAAGCCACCTGGATGCCTGGATGAGCTTAGATATCTCCCACCAAAGCAGTTTTCACAAGCAAAGACTGTAGAAACTGGCCCGAACCCAGAGCCCTGTATTCCCCCATTGAACTGAGACCCAGCAGGGGGGAGCCGAATTGCTCCTTCCCTCCCACCCTCCAACCGGGCACCCTTTGGTTGCAGCTGGCAAGTGCAGTGAAAATGAGGAACTCGAAGGAAACGGCTTATTTTTTTTCTCTCTCCTTTCTTTGTTTTTTCAGCTGTGGTAAGATGGGCACCCCTTTCCTCTTCTGAAAGGTGTCGCAGAAGCTATATTAAACCTTCAAAACCATACCCCCTGAGCACCACCTTCCTGATGACAGGGTGTGGTGGGGGCCCCTTTGCCCAGCCCTGCAGGAAGGGGTGCAGGGGTACCCCATCGGCGCCCCTGCGTCACCATGCCTGCCAGGAAGGGGCCAGCTCCCGCGGGGTCAGGCCATGCCCAGGGCAACTTGCTTGGCGTTAAGAGAGGAGAAACGCTGGCCCCCCTACCTGCCTGCAGAATTGGGATGTAAGGCAAAGAATATGTTCACCCCTTCAGAGACCAGAAAAATTTCAAGAGCTTTGTGCTTTCAGTTCAAAGTGCAGATAAAGGGAGGTAGATATTTTAGGAAGCAAATGGTAATGATTAGAGTTTTAAGTCTTAAGTAGTCATTTTGTCATAAAAGACTGAATTTGTATGCTTCAGAAAAATAGTCTTTTCCTCTCAGTTGATGATAGGTTTCCTTCAATTGCCATAATTGTTCACCTTTTTATGAATGCATAACAGACAATGACATGTGATTAAATCTCCGCCCAGGGCTTCCCTTCTGAAGATCATAGAGATACACAGAAATCACTCTCTGCTCTCTGAAAGGCTGTTAATTTCTGTCCAAGGCTACTGAATATACACATCGTTCAGCATATGCATGTATGCAGAATTCTGTGACCCATAGGTGCTTATATACATAGCTATGAAAGCAATAAATTCTGATTCAGACCCACTGATGCTGCAGCCTCTTATCTTAGAGAATATCATGTGCTATGCCACAAGTTACAAAGATGAACAGCTCTGGAGAAACTTTGTGGCTGTCAAAAAAATTAAACTTCATCTTCTTATAAACGAACTGGAAAGAACTAATTTAAATCATTTAGCTTGAAAATTATGGTTAGGAATTTGGGTAGAGTTGTTTGGTTTTCCTTGAAAGGTAACAAAGCAAGAAATATGGTGGGGGCAGAAGGACTTAATTCAAGGAATATTGTCTTGAGAAGATATAAAGGACACTTTTTATATCCTCTCACTAATGGATTAAAGTTCCTATGAACTGTTACTACAACTTATTTTTTTAGCTGTTATTGTAAGGCTATCACAGCTGACAGCGTTGCAGTGATGACTGTCTCAAAAGAAGCAAAGAGTAAAAGAAGGAGAGAGACATCATCTCAGCAGAATGCTAAAATAAAAGAAAATTAAAAATTAATTTCAAATTGATGAAGCTGTACTGTACTTGGCATGGAGCTTTGCGTTATATACAGCAGCTCTATTCATCCCCTTTGATGGACACTCGGAGCTCTTCTCCCCACTAACAGCAGATTAATAGATGGACAAGGGAGGCAGGGAGGGAAAAAATATCCCACTTAATTGCTTTCCCCACCTCTAAGTCACAGTATTACATACACAGAGTCCCACATCCGTGTAGGTGATGCTTTTCACCATGACAGCTTTGCCAGCACTTTCCTGGCAATTTTGCATTTGTTTTATTTAGCAAATGGGGTGCGCAATACCTAATGACAGCTGCCTCCATGTATTCTCTTTGGGGAGAAACCTGGAGCTCTCTTGTGAGGAGGCAGACTTTCAGCTGGTGTCAGACATAATGGCTTGCTTGACTTCATGGCACGTGGTGAGAAGTTACCCCAGGTATTAGCTCTTAAGCCCTCAGCCAGTTCAAGCTGAAAGCTTTCTGGCTTGGCATTAAAAAATAAAAGGGAAGGTTATTTCAGGGCTCAAGTCTGTTTGGGTTTTTTTTCCCCTCCTGTACTCATCACGTTCTTTTAATACTCAGGTAAAAGAAAATCTATTGTTTAACTATTTTCTGTTTTTTGTCATAGTACAGGAATAAATTCTATTCCTCACTCAGCATGGCACCAGAGAGTGGAACATGCTGCAAGGAAGAACTTGACTTGTTTAGGTCCATGCTGAGGTACAAATACCCAGGTCTTCTGGTTCTGCAGGTCTCCTAGTTCTGCAGCTGGCATGAAGAGGTTTCCCCTCAGTCAGCCCTGGGGTTGAAAGTGAATGAGAGGGTCTCAGAGCAAAAGGGGATCTCATACATCCCTGCCACTCTGTGCTTTTATTGCATCTCAGAGGAGCATGGATGCATTTGCAGTCATCTGAGGAGATGCTGCTGAACAAGTAGCTGTTTGTGAAGACTTTGTGCCCAGTCCGATGACGGCAGACACCGCTCCACTGCACTGCTGGCAGCTTTTGGGAGGTCAGAAAGCAGCCCGGGCCCAGCAGTGCCAGTGGTGGGTTCATAATTCTGCCCCTCCCCAAGCATAACAATGCCATGTTGTCAATATGTGATCATTCAACATCAACAGGCTCCTTTCTCTCTGCCTTTCATCTTCCCAGTATTGAAGAGCAAATGCTAGAATGTACAACTCCAAATTGAGATTTAAATGCCACCCTCACTGCAGAGAGAAAGATCAAATTTTTCATTAGAAATATCCAGAGAAAAGTATGCTTGCTTGTTTTCTGTGCTTGCAAATGTTTTAGCAACCAATCATTGTTTCTGCTTTTTATGCATTATGAACTGTCCAATAAAAGAATAAAGGTTAGTGTATGTCCTCCATCCTATTAATATATTCAGGTCTTTAGACCTGAAAAGACCAGAAAGAGTTTGCCCTGTGCATATCTGAAGGTTGCTAACAAATTCTGCTGAAAGTCAAGGGCATGTTAGCTTGGCATAAATGACTTCTGACTGGAGATACACCACCTGTGGTCGGCTCAGAGTCAGCACAGGAGAAGACCCTTTCCTAAGGGTGTCTGCTTATCTCTGTTCTATGGCAGAGCCAAATAGGGCTCACCCATCTTCTTATAAAATATAAAGAATACTTCAGCCCCACACGGTTGCTCTTCATACTACAGCCAGGTGATTAGGTCTTTTGTTTAGGTGAAAGAACCAGATTCAATGAACTTCTAACTATTGGAGGGTTCAAAGTCACTCGTACAATCTGTTGGAAATCAGTGGATTTTTATTTAATTGAGGGAACTTCTTGGCATGAGTTTCTGACTGAATGTAGCCATGACCTACTTGAGATTAATGCTTTGTGATTAATTTAATGCTATTTGAAAAAACTACTTGTCCTGAGAGCCTTTCTCCCCCAACCCTAGCTGAGATTCCCAAGCAAGTTAGCAGTGGTCTACCTGGAATCTGGCCGCCAGCTGGGCTTGGACAGAAACAAGCCCAGAGACCATTCAGATGGGATGGCTTCACCGTATGTGGAGAGAAAACTGTGCTGTGAGGGCTGTGCACAAGGAAACATCATGTCAAACCGAGGAGTGCCTCGAGAGCTGGGTGTCAGATTAAGAGGATGGCTTTGGGCTCTAGCTGTGGAGGTCAGCATCTTAAATCTGCCCAAGGCTTCTCTTAGGTACCAACATCTTCCATGTGATCTGTCCCTGGAGTCTGAATATGTTTGGGCATTTGGTCCTTAGAGCTCCTCAGTAACAACAATATGGTATTTTTTGCCTGTGGCTGGCCAGCCAATCCCTATGGCAACATTTCTGCTTCCTGGATGGATGCCAAAGCTTGGTACATGTAGAGATGATGACTAAACCAGGACAATCTCTCTGGGGCATAGCATAAGTCAAACAGCCCAGGGCCAAAACAGGACAAAACTGGTAAGGCAGGATAGAGATATGATGAGAGATTGACAGAAAATGTAAGGCAATTACCCAGAAAACCAAGGGATGGGAGTGAAAAGGGGAATTAGAAATGGCTAAGAAGAAAAAACCTTGTTCCCAAACCTTTGCTTACTTCCAGAACTGAATGTCACAAAGAAGTTTTTAAAACTCTGAAAACATCGGCATGAGTAGTTGTTCTTCTTTGTTCCTGTTTTTTGTCAAGAGGAACCTCAGTGAGTCTAATCCACTCCTCCTTGGCCTGCCCTTGAATCGTTACTCAAGAACAACCCTAATGAACTAATTGCGATCATGCTAGCAAAAAATTGATTTGTGATACGGCTCAGATTCTTTGCCTTTTAATAGCCTGAGCAAACACACTGGCCTTCACAAACTCCAGAAGGGCTGGGGATTCTGTCCTTGTGAGACTTCCAGGATAGTTCTGTGGAGACATCTGGACCTTTCCAGGATGCTTATTTGTATCAGACATGGACCTCCACCAAATCCTTAGTATGGAACCATGTGTGTTTGACTTTAAAGTCAATCAACTGAAGTACTGGTGTCAGTCTATGTCTAGAAGCATGCGCAGTTGTGAATGCCAACATTTGACAGCTAGTGATGGAGACAGTTGGAGGGATCATCAGATCCCTATTTTGTAGCTCTGTGAAAATCCATATGCAAGGGGGGAGAATTCTGGAGGGACAGACTGGAACAATTGTAAATATTTTGCTTTTAAAAACCGAAGATTGTCTTTTCCAAATGGAGACAGCTGGTGGGTACATGAGAGCTGTGCAGTGACAGCAGCATTTTCTTGGAGCATTCTCAAATGAATTACACAAGTCCCTCTGTTCACTCCAGGAGCATCACTACTGCAACTGTGTCCCAGAGCTCACGGGGACCCACAGAGGAAGGTTCTTTGAAATCCTTGCAGTTTCATCTCATGGTAACCATAATGAGCCACTGGGTGCTGCTGGGTAATCTGTACATCAGTATGCAAAATCCCCAAAGGTTTCTGAACAGAGCGCTCACCGGTGGCGTGTCAGAATTGCTTTGTTAGCCAGATGTGACTGCACTGTACAATTTGCAGAATTTTGAAATATTTCACTGTTTAATTAACTAGATGCTCACTTAGTTAAGTAGATGTAAAAATATCTGCGATCAATTACCTATTTGTCTCTCCGACCTGCTATCAGAACCCTTCTACAAGATAAATCTCCCTTGCAAATGCCACTCAGCTAAATATTTATGCAGAGACCAGGAGAGGGAGAGTCCAAATGATTTCCTGTGGGGCTCCTCTCTTGCTTTCCCTTGTGGTTCCTGCCCTCATAGAACTCAGTTATAGTCCTCTCACTTAAAAAGGTAAATTATGATTTCAAATGGTTTTTAATGTTTCCGATAACATTTTTTGTTGTTGTTGTTTGAGGAATGGGAAGGGAGAGGGAAAGCTGGAACAGGAGCTTGGAGGGAAGGGCTGGAGCTCTGCATGATTTATAACAAGGAAGCTGTTTTCCCGAGGAAAGACAAGGGATAGGAGCTGAAGGACAGCCAAGAAGACCTTTAGAGGACAACTGTGTTGCTGTGAGCCTGCAGCTCACTCAGTGCCTTTCAACGTAAATTCTTTGCACTCCCCAACAGCAAAGTAGTGAAGCCAGCGTGGATGCACATAGCTTTAGTTGCAAAAGTTTGGTTTGCATATGCTGGCTCAGCTGAGCTGAGTATCTGGACCCTGAAGCACAAATCCTACAATTTGCATTTATAAATGGGAACACGCAGCAACTGAAGGATGTGCTCGCCAGCAGTGATCAAGTCAGTGGCAAAGTGATGTAAGACCATGAATCTCCTGTCTATCAGAGTCAGATGCTTTTCTCTAGGCCATGTTATCTCTCGTAATGCAAGCAGGATGGATTAATTAGGGCTACATTTTCTCTATTGTGGCTTCAGTGAGGTTATAAGAAGGATGAATTTGTCCCTGAGGACAAGTCCAATTCGTAAATATAATGTCCTTGCCTGTTTCACTGTGTCATGACTCTAGAGCTGGCTCAAGGTTTCTAAGCAGTGCAGGCAAAACTGAATTCTGCTGCTTCAAAAATGAGAGCAAACTGACTACAGCAAAGGGTATTTCCAAGGAGGTGAGAGGGAGGAGAGCTAGGGAATGACAGTGAAGATTTTTGGCTATTTGGGGATATCTTGGAGCCTGGGTTTGGGAAAAGCAAAGAGATGGGGGAATGTAAGGGCTGGGAGGAGCCATGGGATGCTCAGGAGAGCTGGAGGAGGAGGGCTGAGAGGGGTCCATGAAAGATCTGGAGGAGGTGGTCAGGGGAGGCATTCAGCAGCTGTTGGAGGAAGGCTCTTCCCCTTCCCCTAGCCTGCCACCCTACTGATTCCTCCCTCCTCCTCAGTTCTACCTCTGCTGTGAATAAGGAGGGCTGCAAATGCCCTGGCTGGAGGTCATGGATGTGTTGTTCTTCAAGCAGCTGAGCTAATGAAGCCGGTCGTTTCCTGGGGCATTAGCAGGGGCTTGCATTGGATTCTCTGGTGTCTAATAAGATGTAAACGTTGATGTGTATTTCCCTCTGTGGACATTCATAATATCTCTTTCCCAGGAGGATCTCCACTACCTAATAAGGGTCATATTCACATTGCAGCCTTCACCTCCATGGGGGCACTAATTGGGTCTTTCTCCTCTAAGCAGCTGCCAATTTTCATAAAACTTGTTGGAATTTAATACCTTGGAGACCTCTTATTGCCTGTCAAGTTTCTTTGAAATTGGTCAACAGGTTCAAAAGTTACTGGTGAGGGAGAAGGACAGCTGAGTGCAGATACACAGACAGGTGAACAGATGCAGACACACATGGAGTGATACTGCACAAACTACCTCCTTGCAAAACCAAACTGAACCCAATGGATAGCGCTCTGTCCAGTGCTGGTGTTCTCTGCTGTGTGACAATTGCAACTGTAATACACCGCAACATCAGCGGTATCAGTCTACATCCTTTTGTCATGCTGAGATCTTGTCCTTGCAGCAAAACCAAATAGCATCATGCCCTGCCTGTCTGACTTAATGCTCTTTCTTAATAAGGGCTCAGTTTCAGATTTTGTGGGTGCCATCCTTCTCTGTGCAAAATTACTGACGCTGGTATATGATGACATGTCTTGAGCAAAAGGAGGTTGTTCGGGGTCCAACCAATCCCACTTGTGCCTTGCAAGGTGAGGATGTGAGACATTACATGAATACGCTTTCCCCAGTCCATCTTGGCACCTGATGGACTCTAGTCCCAGCACAGGTTACTCCTCCGGGGTCTCCTCATGAGTATGATGTACCTCACAAGCTGGGATGAGGTGGGATCACATTCCAGCCACTCTCCTCACCAGCAGGATTTGTGTGGCTGTGGGAGTAACTATGCAATTACTCAGCGGGGTATGTAATAGCAGGCATGCTCCTGCAAGCTGAGATGTTTATGGAGATTTCTCAGTGTCCCTGCCCCTTCCTGCAGAGTGGTGACACCAACAAGTAGGGCTGGGCAAGTAATTGTACTTTCTGTTTGTCTTCCCACATGTGTTCTCTGCAACCAGGGTGCCCCATCTGATAGAGAATAGCTGGAGGTGACTTTCCCACATGGAGCAGTCCCACTCTGCACAGCACATCAAAATGCTCCCCAGTAAATGGGACAAACAAGAAAGAATTCCAGCTCAGATGTGATGACATGCACCCAGAGATAAATATTTACATCCTAGTCCTGAACAGGTACTCAGAGCAAGCCAGCAGAATCAGCGGGGGGCTGAGAAAAACTTTCCCCTTGAACCTGCTACAGCCTGGCAGTGCGTGCGCTCTCCTAGCAGGAAAAAGATGTGGATTTGGAGTCTTTCAGACGATGGAGGGATCCACACTGATGTTATTGACATCTGATTGAGTACTCAGACCTCACTGGGTAAAAAGGCATAATGCCTACATCTTCCTCTTTTTTTTTTTTTTCCTTTTCCCGAGTCTTCTCTGCCCCGTTTTTCCCTTTTTCCTCTTCAGTTTTAGTCAATTCACTACTGAGCAACAACAGCAAAGTTTCTCCCTTAAGGCACTGACTCTTGAGCTGGGGCAGGCTAGTCCTGTTCCTTTTCCCGAGTCTTCTCTGCCCTGTCTTCCTCTTCTTCCTCTTCAGTTTTAGTCAATTCACTACTGAGCAACAACAGCAAAGTTTCTCCCTTAAGGCACTGACTCTTGAGCTGGGGCAGGCTAGTCCTGTAATTGGTCAGAGCTGTGCTTATATTGCAGTGGGTTATTTGGCTGTTCCTAATCTTGTCCCAGGAGCCAGATGCTTCTGTATGGGTCTGGCTTCGAGGATGTGCCAGTCAATGGGATTTCAGGCTGGGTTTCCAATGCAACATGCACTTTGCTGGGTGCAGCACTGACATTCTCGAGCAGCATTTTTCAGGGATTCCTTTCACAGAGATTTCTGGGCTGCAGCCCGGTGTTTTAGTTATGACACAATCCTTATACATTTTTATCCCAGCTAGTGGCACTGGGAGGATATTTTAATGAATCATATAAATGTTTAATCCTTGTTAGAATCCTGCTAAGCTCTTTGCCTTAATAATTATCTTGTGGGCCAGCTCAGTCAATACAAAACTATAAGACAAGAAAAACATCCCTGAGTCTATGCTGGAGTCAAATAACTCAGCAGTGCATTTGAATGCAACGGGAAGTGGAAGTTTAGGATCAGCCAGTTCAGATTAGCAGGCCAATGAACCCTCCCCAGTGGCCAGTGGGCTATGCAACTTGTGTTGCTGCTCTACTCCTGCTTTTGGCAGAGGTTATGAATCAGAAGTGTTTCTGACAGCACAGCACCGTTTCTGCGTGCACAGCCCAGAAAGCCAAAAGGAGCGAGGTGGCAGCACAAAAATGAGTTTGTTTTCCAAACCCTTCCAGCTTCACTCAGGGCTTCTGGATCACCCTTGAAATCTTGCTGGAGAGAAATGAGACACACACAAAACTCAGCTGCAGGATGACTGGGAATGTTGATCTTAAAAATGTATCCTGTGTTTATCAGACAGGAACATAAGGACTTGGCTCCTTGAGGGCACTGTTTATAGCTTATTCAGAGTGAGACCAGTGTGCTGCTGCTATGGATTTTGGTGAGAGATGTGCAAACACCTCTTATGAGAGGCCTTTGGATTCAAAGGACCAGCTGGACTGCAGGATGAGCTGTTCAATGACTCAGAGGGGGTTGAGTACACCGAGAGATGAACTGCCCTTCCCAGCCTGCCCTCAGCAGTCTGAGCTTCCTTTCAGGGGACAAAGCCAGTTGTCTGGTGGGGGCAATCTTCCACAGTTGCACACAGGTGAGCTGTTGCTCTCACTGCAGTGGAAAATGTATGTATTTCCGAGGTCATGAGAGGCTTTCAGTGCATGAGTGAAGGGTACTGGGCTTTTACTTCTACTGCAGGTTGAACCTGGCAGGAGCGCTTGCTTGGCCCCACTGCTGCTCATGTTTATGGCCTGTGGAGTTACTTCAGATGGTAAGGGGGTAGGGGTTCTGACCCTTAGGGTCTGATCCTGCTTCACTGCAGGCAGGGTGAGCTGAGATGGCTCGGGAGTTACGCTGAACTTCGCAGCACAGACCCATGCTTGGTACCTGTTGCCCATCTGAAGCCCTGATGCATCACAGCCTTATGGATACTGCAGGATGGTAGTTGGAGGGCTGGATTTTATATGAAATCCAGGCAAACTGATGTCACAGCTTCATTTATTAAAAAATTTCCCTTCCTGTTTTCTGTGTATCTGTGGTCCCTGGTGCCAGTGAGAGACTGTGGTATTTCCATCATATGAAACGTGCAGGAAAACCCCACTCGTGAGCAGGTAGATCTAAGCCATTTTTTTTCAAGCCCTCGGTGGGGACTCTGCTGAGCAGTACACAGCTCTGTCAATATTCCATCCTGAGGAAGGCTGTTCTCACTGCTCTGTGCAGTTTAGCTGCCTATAAAACGGTGACACTGCTGATCCCCTATATAAAACCATTTTGAGAGCTACCAGTGAAAGGTGCAATAGAAAAGCTGCCAAGAATTGCCCCCAGACAACTGGAGAAGGCACTACTGTTGTTGGCATGAGTTTCATATGATTAAAAGCTAGTTTGCAAGAGTCTGTGCAATGAGCATCCCCCATGTTAGCGAACTTGTGAGGTTTTGTTTTCTGGGCATACCTTGGCGAAGTAGGGCCTCCAGGGAGCACCAAGAGATGCACTACCACCTCTGCTAAATGTAAAAATACCATGATCATGGAGCTTAGTACTATTCTTCAGCCAGGCTTCCATTTCACAGCTGTGGGTGGATGAGTTGGTCTGCAGAAACTGTATGTTAGAGCATTATTTATATTCTACAGGACACAAAGTGAGGGATAAACGTTCCTCACTGGGGCTAGGGGCAGGAATGAGACACTGCAGTGATCTAAATAGGTACACAACCGGCCTTATTTGAAGGGTCTCCATGGTTAGAAGAGAAAATTAGAACAAATGCAACTGGCAACTTGGAACTTCACATCTGGACTAGAGACCGGTTACAATTTAAAGATCTGCTTCTGAAGCATCTCAGCATATTACAAGGTGTTACATTCAATATCAGTGTATTACGGTCTGTGAGGTTAAGCAAATCCACTTGCAAAAGAAAATAAGATCAAATCCAAAAGTTGATTTACACAGGTTCTGACTTCATCCTAAAGATTTTGTGCTTGGAAAACTCATACTTTAGTCAGTGTGTTTCTGCACTGAAGAGGCCTGCAAGGTTGGATGCTTACATTGCCAAGATAGGCCAAAGCCATGGATCTAAGCTCACTTGCATACAGTGTCATTGCTCACATCAGCAGAGGATGAAGGTTGTGCTCTATCCGGTGACTCTTCAGTTTTGTAATTTTCTCACTTCCTTGTGGAGAGGGTTTAGCATCAAAGACCATGTGAAATGTAGTTTCATAAGTAAAATCTCAGGCTCTTTCTGTAAGGTGGACAACTTAAAATCTTACCTCTAAATATAGCAAGGGGAACCCTATAGCCAAGGGATTTAGCAACATTTCCTGCAGGTCTAGACTTCCAAGGGAAGTGACTTCTAGAGGAACAGACCCTCCAGCGATGGCATCCTGCCTCTGGACAGGCAACACCAAATTCTTTGCTAATGAGCTGGGCTCATTTATACCAGCTGCAAACCTAGCACGCCAGTGCAAATTTCCTGTTTTGGTGAAAATATCGCTTGTAAGCCTTGTTGCATTTACAGTGCCCATATCCCTTGATCTAGAGCCTGATCTTGATTAGGCCTCAGGGACTTTGGATTGTGCTCCAGCCCCCAGAGCAACTCCACTGAATTCAAGTACTTCCACGGAAAACTTCACTTCATTGCAATATAAAACCAGCCAAAGAGTAAAGTTGCATCCCTGGAGAGTAATGAGAATATGGGGCCTGACATGGCTGTATTTTTCCAGTAATTCGCGGCTCAGCAGCAGTCGGTCGGCTGAATCCCCTCTTGTACACCCATGTGGTTTCACAGAGGGACATTTTTTTTCTCCAGCCATTTTTGATATAAGCTGTGTACGGACGGGAGGCAGAAGGGTGTCTGACGTGGAAGACCCCGCAGCTGAGCGGCTGCGAGGAGGAGCCTCCTGTTATCTATTGTGCGTGGAGCCTACCCTGTAGGTCCGTGTCGGCAGACACATATGGAGGGAGCCCTTTTCATCTGCTCCTCACTGGCTGCTGAGGGCTGCTCCTGCGCGGCCGTGGAGAGCCGGGGGGCCCACGCTGTACAGTTGTGGTTGCGAATTCCTGGGTGGGGAGGGGAGCTGCGGGGCTGCACGGGGGAGGCTCGGCTGGGGCCAGGGCGGGATCTTTTCAATGGCAGCGCAGAGGAGCTGGGGATGGGTTAATTAAAATGCTTGCAGATGGTTTAGGTTATGGGACACATGTGTGCGCCTGGCCGCATGACGCTCATCTGAGCCAATTAGCGGCCAGGGAGAGGGATGCCGACCTCATGCGGGAGCGGGATGCTGGCAGGGCTGCTGGCTGGGGACAGCAAGGTGAGGAGGGTCGTGGGACTGCACGGTGGGCACTGGGGTGTCCCGGGACCCTGCAAAGTGGGTAGCAGCCCGGGGTCTGTCTGCCACCCCCGCTGCAGAAAGGGGACAACCTGTAGTTGCAGACCGAGCCTCAAGTGCTGTTGAGGAGCGATGCTCGTGGGGTCCAGCCCTGCTGGGGTAAGGCTGCCTGGGAAGGGCAGCAAGCACATTGCCTGTGCGCCCTCTCTCCAGGGCTGGCTCACTCCACCATGTGTCCAAGGGCCACAGGGATCTGTGCCCAAGGGCCACAGGGAGCCGTAGGAGTGCTGCTGGGTGTGCGGTGCCCCAGGGGCTTTGCCTGCACCAGGTGGTGAGGAGTGGTGCACGGCCACTGGTTTCATACGTGCTCTGCTCTCATTTTGCATTGGGAAATTGGGGAGAAGCACTGACTTCTGGTGATACAAGCAATGAGTTTCTTAAAAAAGTTGTTTTGTTTTTTTTAAACAACAAAGAGGTATTTAAAAAAAGTTAGAACAATACAGCATGCAATTTATCCTGTCACTGAGCTGCGCACAAACCACACAAGTATGTTTGAAATATTAATAATTCAGTGAAATTATGTCATTGGCTCTAAGATTAATTGAGAAACAGAAGTAGGACAGTAACAACTATTTAGAAACCAATGACTAAAGACAGGAAAAAGAAAACCTGACTGGCTCCACCTTGCCAGGTTAACCAATGAATAGCAAACCTTGATTATCGGCTAACATTTGCTGGGATGTGAATTTGCAGATGTGCAGGAGCCTGAGCAGGTTAATGGTCAGGGAGCAGCTATCCTTTGGTGCTATCCATGGCATTATGTTATGTTTATGGACCCTTTTCATCCTTGGGAATGACACTATTTCAGTGTCAGAAATATCTAATTCTGAAAAACTGCCTGGAGCAACAAAGACAAACCAATCAATATCAGTGAGAGGGAAAAAACGGTTTAAAACAAAAATAAAACCCAATACTGGAAAATAGTAATTGGAAACCAAGACTCAAGTAGGATAATGAAAGAGAAGCTTCCAGCAAAAATTAGGAGTTTGCTAAAATGAGAATGTTTTTGTGAAAAATTAGCCTTTTTGCTAATTGTTATTAACAGAAGCTCGTATAACACAGAGGAAGAGATAGAGATGTGCTTTAATTATTTAAATTAACTCTGAAGGACACAGTGCAAACTAATCAATCTCCCCTTACCTTGGTCTGTAGAGTGAGAACTAAGGGATGGCAAATTTGCTGTAACTGACCTCAGAGGAGGTACCTGAGGTGTTGAAAGATGTTGTGTACAGTTTGCAAACTCTGCGAGACCTTGGAGCCTCGGTCACGGCTTCGCAGTGTTGCAGACCTGGGGCCCGGCTCCACAGGTGCTGGGGCCTGCGTGACAAGGCTGAGTAGCGGGGATACAGCCCCCTGTAGCAGTGTTTCTGTCATGCTTTGAAGCCTCGACTGGCAGTGCTGCCCTGGGGATGGCCGTGCTGCCCTCCTTTGCAAGGAGAGGCCATGCCCCAAGAGTCTCCACCTTGCCGTGAGGTACAGGGTCTGCTGGGCACACCTCTGAGGCATTTTGGTGCTTATAGCCTGAGTTGTTGGGGTGTGAAACAGCCCCCATCAAACTGGTGTGACCGTGTAAGGAGCTGCAGAGCCTGCCTTAGACACCTGGGCTGGCTAACCTGGTTTAAGCCCAAGCTAATACAGGCATGCAAGTTTTTGATGATCTTGGCACAAGCTGTATGAGCCTACAGAAAGCAATGCTGATGACCCTTAAATCCCATTGGAAAACAGGATCTCAGCTCCTAAAGCATTGAGGCACTTGAAGAAATGTCCCCGTTGCTGCTGGCAGCAGCAGTGATGGTGACACTGGGTGCGTGGCACTGCTGTTTCACTTGGTGCTGGTGCCTCTTCCAGCAGTGGGAGAGGAAGGGCCAGAGGAGGAAACTGCTTATATTAATCTGACAATGACCTGGAGGAAATGTCTTTGCTCCTGGTAGCAGCTCTCGTTTCTTCTCCCTTTTGGATTCCAAAAAATGTCCAAAGTGAGATCAGCTCATGATATCGATCTGAGTAGCCAACAAAAAAAACAGCAACAAGAACTAAGCCAAAAAACCTCCCCACAAAGTCAGCTCACGAGGAAATCATGTGGGTCTGTGAGTTCATTTTGGCTGGAATTCCCAGTTGTGCAGATTTTGCACTGTCACAGGATGCTTCTGTTCAGAAGGTACTTCTGTAATTCAGCTATTTTTCTCACCATCTTAGGTTAGGAGTGGGACAGGGAGAGGAGAAGTACATGTGTTATTCTGCTCTGCTAAGCCAAAACTAAGCACAGATGTACTGTGGCCGAGACTGTTTAGCTGAATTGACTGTTTGCCATAGCTGCTTTCAGAAAACACATAAAAACTTTGGCTTCCGTCACATGAAGCAATTTGCTAGAGGGGAGCCCTCTGTCTCGCCAGAGACAGTGTTGCTTCATGTGAGCAGAAGGGTACGGTACTGTGGCTCCTTGCAGGGCTAGATATTGAGGTGATGTCCACAGCAGTGTGCAAGCTTATTTAATTGATTTTAAAATGTATGCAGGATAGTCTCCTAGTCCAATTAATATATGTGTTCTGTTTTTTTTGCATGCTGAAACGCAGAGTGATCAAGCGCCACGATACCTGTCCACCCATGGCAGTCTTGAGAGAAACACGGGCTTTTGAGAAATCTGACCATTTCATTTTCACATAGAGAGCTGATGAGTTTGGTGGCAGGATTGACTGAGCTGACCATGGTCAGGAGATGATATTTGGGATTGATACTGAAAGGCCCACCTCCAGAGGGAATGAGTACAGTGAAAATCCCATCTCCAGTCTAGGAAAAAGAAAGTTTGTACATACAAGTCCACATCCAGGTGTGCCAGTCTCAGTCAAGGAGGCAAATAAAAAGATTTTCAGAAGCCCTATTTGTAAAAAATTTATGAAAGAAATAATCTAATGTGTTTTGGGGGGCAGCTACCTCCAGATTTGAGAGTGGCTGGGCTCAGCATCAGCATCCTAGAGCTAGAGCTTGAACCAAATTTTCTTCCCGCCCGGCCAGTTTTTGCACACAAGTACCAGCTCAGCTCAGCCAGGCATTTTGGGAGGGCTTGGGATGGCAGAACAGGTCTTCTATCCTCCTATGGCTCCACAGTTTGGGTTTTGTCATTGACCATGATCACTACCAAAGGCTGCCATCACCTGCCACTGCCCTGTCACGGGGTGGACAAGCGTGTATATCAGGAGTGGGGCAGCCAGGCTGAGGAGACACGGCTTCTGGGCATGGTGCTATGACACAACTTTCACCCTTAATGTGCCATTAAGGGTTGTGTGCCATAATCAGGCCTGCTGGACGCTGGTACGCCATTGACTTAACAGTGATCTGGAAAAATAAAATAGCATTTTCAGTTACTTTTTATTGACATCAGCTGCTTTCAAAAGGGGGCTTGGACGGGTCTTGTAAGTCTTCTCAGTCCAAATAAAGATGACCGTCTTTGCACACTCTCTGCCTTTCCATCCTTAAACAAGGAAAACATACTAGGTTGCCACAGGGGCAAGTTAGGGGATTTATCATTTTGTGGAATCCTCTCTGGAAAGTCACTTTTTAGATCAAGAAATCTGAAGGAAACCAAGCCTCTGCAGGACAATGAGAAACTTTGTTTTTGCTAGGGAAGAATTAAGGGGAGTTGGCTGCAATTTACCTCATGTCATGCTGAAATTTTTGGGTACCAGAGATGATGTTATGACCATAGAATCATAGACCATAGCCTCTGAAGGAAATATGCCTGAAGCATCTCACCACCCAGTTTTGGGGGATGTCTTGGTGCTTTCTGGAGTTGGCGGGCTAGCAGGAAGCATCAAAACATGCAAATCTGAGCTTTCAGACAAAAATAAAAGAAGGGACTTTTGTTGGTTCTTTTTGTTTTCCAGTGACCCTCAGTTTAATGCAGTCTGGCTCACTTTGCCAGGACGAACATGATGTGTTGGCTCTGCTACTGACCGTGGTGTTGGCTGAGGGTCAGGGAGTTTGCAGGACGTTTGCAGGAAGAAATGTACCTGTCATGAGGCCACTGGGCAGATCCCAGACACTTAACACCCGGGTCAGGAATGGGTTCCACAGTGAGACATTTTTACATGCACCAATTAACCAAAAGCATCCCAGGTAAAAAAAATCCCTTTTATGATGGTGCAGGAGGGATAAAATCCTTTCTATGCTGAACTTAAAAGCAAAGTGCACAGAAGTCAGCAAAGCAAATAATCTTTCTGTTGGATTTTGGAAAAGACTCTAGGTGTTTTTTACGGACTTTTTTTTTTAATCCCCCTTTATTTTTCTTGTATTATCATCCTGAATTATCATCCAATGTTACTGAAAAAAAGAGGGGTCTAAGGCTGTGAATTGTTTCCTGGGTGGGTGTGTGGGAAGTGGGTGTCTCCGGCCTGATGAGCTGTGTCCCCTGGCACTCACAGTTCCTGGGGGCGGGCGTCCTCCCTCTCCATCAGCAGCAGTAGTGGCCCTGTGGTGGGGGCTCATAAATTGGACTGTCACGAAGGTGAGGGAGAAAAAGAGGCTCCCCAGGCTGACAACACAGCCTACAGGTCTTTCTGTGTCTCTGCAAGAGGTCATGGGTTTTGCCTGTGTTTTACCCCGCTGCACCTGGGCTCAGCCCAGGTGCCAATGGACAGGAGGCTGCAAGTGGAGAAGAGACCGTCTGAGCTGGGGGCCAGGGCAGTCTTGCTGGCAGAGGGCTGGAGCAGGGAGGAAGCTGGTGGTCCCCTCTGCCTGTGGAGCCAGGAGAGGGGCCCAGAGCCAAAGCTGCCCCAGGAGGGAAGGGCTGCAGCACCCAAGCTGCCCTGCTGGGGCTGGGCATTGGCACCAGCTTCTCTGGAAGCATGCGGTCCTCTGCAAACCTTGGAGCCCTTTCCTCTCGTCTGTGCTCTGAGATGGCTTTGAATCCAGGTTTTTTTTTTTTTTGGACAGACTACAGAGGAGGGGAGCTGTGTTTTGTTGTCGCACCTTCTCCTCCTATTTATTTTTGCACCATGCACATTTTCCACCATTGCCCAGAATAAATTCAGGAATTATCTGCAAAAGACTGCAAATCAGGTGAAGCCATTTGTTTATAGTTCAAAATGAGGCACTAAAAACAATGGGCCGAGTAAAGCATGAAAGTAGATCAATCCCAACCCCATTTTAACTTCCTCTCCTTCAAGATCACTTTGAACCTACAGTAATTATGATTCTTTCTGCTAGCTTAAATCACCCTTGCCCTCATTAGAGCTGTGCAGAGTGACCATTTTCCATTTCATGAGTTGCCACGTGTAAAAGCTGCTGTGTTTGCAAGTATTCAGGCATACCTGGCTGCACTACACAAGTCATAAGTGATAACAGTCATAATTAATATCCATTATACACCTTCTGTGTACACTGACATCACTGATAACATCAAGTGCAATTTATGTGGTGCTACGAACAGCAAGCTTTGGTCTCTTCTGAGGTGTCCTAGACACCCGCTAGTTGGTCCTGTGGGGAAACAGGTCCCATTCAGGCACTCGGCTTGAATGTTTTGAGGTGGCAAAAATGACCTGAGGTCATATCAAAAGTATACCATTTCTGTGGGCTTAGCATGCAAAGAAAAAGGAGTGGGTTCTCCACCAGCCAAGACTTTTTAGGCTGTTTCAGACTTTGATGATATTTTTCAAATTAAATGTTAAAGTCTCGGACATGCTTATTCCTCCAACATATTTCTCTGAAAGCTATGACCATAGCTGTCAGTCACTTTTCAGACACTGAGAAGCCCCTTTTCATGTATTAAGAAGATACTCTTTTTCTACAGTGATATTTTGAAAAAAAAAACCTTAACCAAAACGCTCTCTAGATGCATTTGCATTAATATGTCCTTTTTCAAGGCACGATCTCAAAAGTTTTCTGGTGACCTCTGTCAGGAGAGTGGAGCCTAGCTCTTTCTCATGCCTTTAAAACAGAGGTCTTTGGAGACCTCTAAATGTTACAGCTGATGTCAATGCAAGAGTCCGCCTTTTCGGCAGAGAAAAAGAAAGAAGCAGTGTTCTTTAAATATCATAATTACCTCTCCCGATATCAGCGGTATTACATCAGGGGTAATTTGGCCTCTTAATTACCTTGGAAAGAGCCTGAGCATCGTTGGAGATGATAGTAAAAAACCCAGGAGTGCGAATAGCATCCCCAAAAGGTCTAAATGGCTGCCCAGCGGTGTAAACTTTCGTACCCCTTTCATGCCCGTGGAGGTTAATCTCTCCACGTCCCCCGCCTTTCATATGCATGAAGAAGAGGAGATTTAGGGGTTGGTGGGC
>NW_009260484.1:4229514-4248732 GCF_000687185.1 Egretta garzetta
GCAGCTCGTTTGTGCACCTTATTGCCTCCGAAGGGGCAGGAGGGGAGGAAAACAAAACCAGAAACACCCAACAAAACCCTCCTGCCAAGCTGAAGAAAAAAGGTGTTTGCACAGAGCTGAACCTGTGACTGTAAACATGGCGGGGGGAGGTTAAAAATGCCCTTGGGGACTGCTGGCTACCTGGTCTGAGGGGTCACAGGGAAGCCATGGGGGAGGCTGGGGGGTTTCATCGGGGCAAGCCGTGCGTGGTGCAGGGCGATGGTGTCCTCAGGCCCGGCCCTCCTACCTCTCCTCTCCTCTGAGGAGCCTCTGCCTCTCCAAAAATGCCAGGGCTCCTCCCAAAATGCCCTGTGGGGTGCAAGCTCCCTCACCCCCGAGGGTGAACGCAGCTGCCTGGCCGTAGGGCAGGCCCCAGAGCGGGCCTTGGTGGGGGGATAGGGGTGGCCGGCGAAGATGAGCAGAGGTGGCAAAGCCGCTTAGCGTGGGGCTGCCGGAGGTGGCACTGGTGGGGCGGGGGATGCCTGCTCGGCCCCGCTCTGCCAGCCGCTGGTGGCAGCAGAGGTGACATCTTTCTCACTGGAGCTGGGGGAAGGAAGGGGCAGGAGGGCGGGTGTGCCCCATGGTTTATTTATTTATTTGCCTGCTTGGGCTGCGGTGGGGGATCTGGGAACTTTCTAGGCCAGTGCACCTCTGCGGCCAGTCGCGCTACTTTAGCCTCCCCTGCAGATCCCGGCGGAGAACGGCACCGGCACCGGCGTCGCCTCCGCGGAGGCCCGGTTGTCCCCCGGAGTCTCAGGAGAGCTCTGCGTGGGTCGCCTGGGTGACTCCCGGCCCCTTCCTGCAAACAGCAAAGGGATAAAGGAGAACCCCCCCCTCAAACACACACATGCACCCCATGAGTGGCAGCAGGGGGGGGGGGGAACATGCTGGGACACCTCTTCTCCCCCCTCCCCGCCCCCCCATCGCGGAGCATGTGCAGGCACCAGAAAGCAACGCTCATAAGTAACTCATTAGAGGATGAGTTTTTCTGTGTGATGGATTTCAGGGTTGGTTCAAACAAAGCAAAAGCTATTCCCAAGCTCCTGCCAAGTCCCTGATCAGGCTTGAACTGAACTTTTTAGGAGTGCTGGAACAGTTTATTTTTTGTGTTTGTTTGCTTGTTTAAACTTTCTGGTTTCAGCTAGGGAAACAGAGATGGGAGCACTGAAAAGCTAAATCAAAAGATGTCCTTGCATCATTGCTGATTTCTGCAGTACCAGATAGGACTGGAAATATCCTAGGAGAGTGCATTGCGCAAGAGCTTTCAGACTGAGGATGTTCAGATATGTTTAGAGCTGCAACGCTTGGTCAGCTGAGCTGGTTGAAGCCAACGCTTTCCCTTTGCCGGGCAGCAGCACTCACCTGGGTAGTCACCCTGTGCCTGATGACAACGCAAGGGGCATCATTTCTTCTTACAAGGCCTGCTTATAATCACGGCTTGTGGTTTATGTGGACATGCCCTTGCTCCTTCTTATGAAACTGTCCCAAACAGCAGGGTAAGGAGCCTGGGCCAAGTCCTTCCCCGAACTCTTCTGGGATGTCAAGGCATGAAAAGTGAGAAGGGAGAGAAAAGCCTTCCTTTTCAGCAGCAGCTACATCTGGCTTTCAGACTGGCAACATCAGATCCTTTATTAGTTTATAAACATTGGAGTCCTCCGGGGAGTTGTCCAGATCCACTTACAGCCTCTGAGTGACAGAGGCAACGCTTGAGTAAGGCAGCATCCGTGAAGGAAGTTTGGCTTCTCTCTTAATAGAAAAAGGCTCCTGGGACTGCGGCAAAAGACTGACCACTTACACACAGGAAACCCTTTAGTGCCAATAGTCACTCCCCTCGGCGGAGGGGAAATGGCTGGTTGGCTAAGAAGGGAAAGGGGCTAATATTTTCCATCCTATTAGCATGTTTACTTAGGGCAATTCCCAGTCAAATCATCTCGCTTGGGCTAGCTTGAGAATAAAATCCTGGCGACATACCATCCACCTTACAGGCCTGGCTGGGCTTCAAGTAACTTCATCACTAAAGGTCCACTCCCCAGTTGGATAATTCTCTGAAAAATAGCTGTATTTGCCAACATCTTCCTGTTTCTCCTGATAATAAAGTGAAAATTTCTTATTCCTGACAGCTCATAAAAGAACCCCAAACCAAACCTAATGAATTCCCACCCAGTAAATGGAGGAGAAGCAAAAGACGACCAGCGGATGTGTTTTCAGCCAGCCTCTAGGTGGAATTTGGAGCTGGGAGTGCCAGGTGTGTGTGTGTGAGCCCACACTCACATGCATGTGAATGAAATACAGTT
The DNA here is from genome assembly GCF_000687185.1 of Egretta garzetta. Classification (NCBI taxonomy): domain Eukaryota; kingdom Metazoa; phylum Chordata; class Aves; order Pelecaniformes; family Ardeidae; genus Egretta; species Egretta garzetta. The sequence continues at coordinate 4,231,848 of NW_009260484.1, forward strand.
TAATCTCTTAATTGGTAGGTTCCAGTGGAAACATTGAGATATTTTTAATACAAACAGGTTTTACCAGCAAGCGGCAATAATTGCCATCTGCTTATCACAAATCTTGGCTTTTAACTGTTTAATTTCTGCTGGCTGCAGTCTTTCCATCATTAAAAGATGTGGGATTCCTACAGAACATTATGGTATGGTAATCTGATTTACATGGCTGCAGGGATAATAATGAAGCCTCAGCTAAGAAGTCGGTGTTTGAATGATGGCATTTCCTTCTGGAGGCTTTTCCCCGATGGCATATTCCCATCCCATGGGTTTCATCAGCGTCAGTAAGCTATAGTACGTGAAGAAGAAATTTCATCAGGCAAAGGCTCAAGTGGGGTTCTGAGGTCCAGCTTCCCTCCCCTGTCACCTGGAGGGATGAGTTTCAGGGAGGGGCATTTAGGCAGCTCAATACCGACCAGGCTGTAATGGCCTGAACACGTTGCTGTCGGTACAGCGCTGACGTTACTTTTAAGGAGGATCTATCTTCTCTGATCGATGCGAAAAGGGTCAGGGTTGCAGCTCAGTATCCTCCTTGTCTTCTTTGAACAAATTAGTATCCATAGACACAATCAGTCCTTCAAATATTCACAGCTGTGGTTCAAATGAAGTCTCCTAATGAAATGCAAATTCAATAAGACAGTTACATGATCAGCATCAGCTCATTAAGGCCTGCCGAGCCTGTGTCTGTTCTTTGTTAGACCGGCATAAAGCTCCCCCCCAACTTTGGTGGAGTTACCATGGGCTGAAAGCTGCTGGGCTCCAGGCAAGGTTTGGCCCAGACAGCCAGCTGGGGGAGGCGATGTGCCGCGGTGCCCTGCCACCGGATCAGTGGCGCTGGGATGATGCGTATCAGCTGGGGGTCTGGCTCGCCAGCTCTTCAGGAGGGGAGAGGGGTTGGGTTTGCTCTCCTCCATCCTGCCATGAAATCGGCGGGAGGCCTGCCAAAGCTGCAAGGTGACACTGATACAAACAAACACCCCAAACCCCAACCCGAGGCGAGACCAAAATCAGGCTTGTGCTTGGGATTTTCACTGGAGAGGCTCTTGTCTTGTATTTGCAAGGTTCTTGAAGTCACTGCTCTTTCCTCGGTCACGGGAGGCAGTCAAAAGGGTGTCAGGCAGCTGGCTTGCTACCTTCCTGACCCCATTTCACAATGTCTGCGCTTCTGTGAAAGGGTTGCCCCAGACAAAGCACAAGGGATGCACAGCCCTTGCATCCAAGTACAGGGTGTTTTTTCTTTCTTTATTTTTTTTTCCTAGTCCCGGCGAATGTAGCGATGTTTGACAGGTCTGACCTGCTCAGCTGTAATGAACCGCCGGGAGAAAAGGGACAAATGCAGCTACCTCTTGCGACAAGTCTTTCTGCTGGGAGATGAACTTTGCTACTCTGCCTTGGCTTTAACAAATTCCCTTCAGTGTATCTCAGTGCAAATGTGTTTCCTTTTCATTTTCAAATAGGGACGAATCCAGTATGTTGGATTAGAAATTTCCCATCACTGACAAAAGTGGAGGAGAAAAAAAAGCCATGTAAAGTTCAAGAGGAGGGCAGAGGGAAGAATGAAAACAAAATGAATGAGCAAGAGCTATTTTCTGCTTTTTTTATTGGTAGAATTTTGCAATAATTTGTATTTTAAGATTTTTTTATTGAGTCTTTTTTTGTGGGGGCAACCCAACATAAGGAAATTGGGGTTTTGTACAAAAGTTATTTACACATTAGATCTATGCATTCAATGCCAGTTAGCCACGATAAAGAGAGGTGCAAAAATGCAAGCATACTTATTAAAAAGGAAAGGGAGCCCTTTTAAAGCCAGACTTTAGGCCTGTAGGTTCTACTATTTGACTTTCAGTGTTTTACAACTAAAATTTAATTTGGGTTACGTTTATCACGCATAGGAATAACTGAGCAGTTGCTTAGGGGCATTGCAAATCCTGGAAAACAAAATACATACAATAAATGCAGTTTTATACATACAGTGCATCCAGGGCAGATTTACTGTAGCAGGTTGTAGCCTCTCTTCTCTTTCCATTAGCACCTGTTGTGATCTGAGTCACGGGAGGAGGGAACTGGTTTTTGAAGAAGAAAATGAGAAAGAAGATGAAACTGTTCTTTGAAAAAAATACATATCCAAACTGGAGGAAGTCCAGGACTGATAAGAAGGTAGGCAAATGCAGCCTGTGAGGACAGGTTGGAGGCATTGGAATTAATTTGGAAAAGCCAAGCCTGAAGGGAGATCATGACAGCACCCCTTAGATATGTAAGGTTAGTAGAGGAGAGATATTGATTAAGAGAGTGCGTTAAGAGAGATGTAGGTTAGAAAAAGCTTGATAACTGTAGGCATGAGGAGCAATGGTTCAGGGCCATGGTGGTTCAAAGCAGAGTGGCCTGATGTTTGCTCGGATTGGGCTTGGGCTCTTCACCTGCTCTCGGTGGGGAGAGGAGCCAGTTTGTCTCTTGGGTCCCCTTTGCCAACCTGCAACACAGACCACTCGGTGAGGACATACGGAGGCAGTTGGTGGGGACAAACAAGATGAGGAGGAACATTTTGCAGTTGGGACTGCATAAAATCCCCAGCCTGAATGCGAGGACAGAAGATTGATTTCAAATCAGACCCTAAGACAATTGTTTGGTTTTTCAGGGTCTGCTTGGAAAATGCCTCTTTGCCTCACTGCTGGTTCTTACCCTCCTATCTTTGACCCACGTGCTCCCCCTGGACAGTTGCTAAAGTCATCTAGTCTGGCAACAATATAGTGTGGCTGTGGTAACCAACATCCCCAGCAGTTGCAGCAAGCAGTCTGTACATGCTCAGGCTATAGTTTCCAGTCACATTCTGACCAGAATGTGCTCAGAGTGGCGACTGAATGACTTTGGTAACAGAAACAGTCATAAAAGCCAAAGAATCCTTACCAATGACTTGTGAGTAGGAATAGAAGGGAAACGTGTGGACTATATGGCTTGCTAAAAATATCCATCCCGGCTCTGGCTGTCATCACGTCTCTCCTCTAATCCTGCGGGTAGCGTGTGAAGGGTTACCCTAATGCCCCCGCGCTGATTCCTCACTCCGAGTGCACAGAGCTCTGCGCCTGAGGAACCACGAGCAGATTGCCAAGCAAAGCCAAATTTGCTCCCCAGGCTTTATGCAATCAGCCTCTGCTCCCGCCGTTTTGTCATCAAGTCAGCCGCAGCCTTCCCCATATTACCGAGGAACATGCTGGAGCGACCCAAAGAGTCACGCTTTCGATGGAGGCTTTCTCACTAGTTACCAGTGGTTATGTTATACCACATTAGAGGTGCCCCGGGTGCCAAGCTACCACTGAAGAACTTAGGAAATCATAAAAATATCACCCCAAAAAGGTATTAGTGAGGCAGTAACATTTGTTATGCTTTGTCACAATGCCAAATTCCTATGCCAGAGCTTTGTGGTGCGTGTGTGTGAGAAACTAAAATCTCCTGTTTGCAGCATCTTGCCAAAGGAAGCAATACCAACAAATGATATATGTACATTTTCAAGTGCTTTACTGCTAACAGGACATTCATCTGAGATGTTGTTGACTACATCTGGGGAGGCAGTGTGTGATCTTGGGACCAGGTTTTCCTGAAATACCTGTTTTCCTAGCACCATATTTCTTTCATTATGAAATCTTTTCAAAATGAAATATGTCTTCCTAATACTATTTATATCTATTTGGCAAGTGGATTCAATGAACTCTTGTATGAATCTGACAGGCAGATCTGACAGCTTTATTACAGAGATGGTTGGAAAAGTATTTGCTGTATAGAAAGACTGTTCTTCCTTCTGTGGCATCAGAAGTAAGCCTGAACAAGACCTTCAGTAAGGTTCACTGGAGCTGCACACCTGCAAGATCTGGAAAATGAAAAAGAGTGGGTGCAGAGTGTAGCTGTAGCTGCAGCAGGTTTTCCATCCAAAGAGGTAAAAAGTTGGAAACACCACCTTTCACAGTGGGATGCAGATAAATGAAAGCACAACTTAAATATGGCTTACTGCAGAACTGGTGCTCCCTCCTCCATATCTCTGTGTCTCGCTCCCTTCTTCCCTTCCTCCTTTTCCCATGTCTCCTTCGTTCCTTCCTTCGTTCCTTCGTTCATTTGTTCCTTCCTTCCTATGTGCCAGAGTGGACACTGAAGCCCTCTTGTTCCTCTGAAGAGGCCACTGTAGGAAACACAAGAGTTGTGATGCTCCACCCATCTCCACTCAGACTTGGGCAGGAAGGAGAGCCCCACTCAGCCCCCATGGCAAAGGAGTCATCAATGCATCCATCCTGAATGGTGCTCCTGGTTCGTGGAGTACTCCACTGCCAAGTTATTTCACCCTGAGTGACCACTTACCTATCTGCTTGTACTTGCACAGGCCTGCCAATGTCTGTCTCCAGAGCCGTCCTGCACCACAGCCGTGTTTGCTCTTGTGACAAATGTTTTCCACATATCTGAGACACCACTAGCATCAACGACCGCCCACCTTTTGGAAAGTGCAACAGACAGCAGAGAAAAAAATGAAGTAAATGTTCCCTGAATACTAGAAGGAGAAAACCCTGCCTTGGCATTTCAACAAAATAGCCTGTATTTCATACCACAAAATTGAGTTTTTAAGGCTCCAGTGGGAAATAAATGGGAAATGAGTAGCCAGATGTTCTAGGCATCTCCAAAAGGCTGGGCCAATATAGACCTCTTGGGAGCTAATGGGGGAGAATCCTATAAAAATTGTTAAAATAAATATTGATTTAATAACTCGTGTTAAAAATGTTCCATTTTTGACAGCTTTCTACTTTGCTTTTTTTTTGATATTGCTGCTACCACTGGTAGTTCAAGGTTATTAAAACAAGCTTCACTGCTGACTGGCTCTTTCATTCATGGAAAGGAATGCCACTTTACAGTGATGTTGTGTTTGTCACAGAGGTGCACATCCAGCTCCCGAGAGGAAGGCACTGTCAGTGCCAAAATCCTCCTGAACTCAAGCTTGTTCAACTCATTGTGACTGGAGACGCAACTTGAGAGTTGAACTCTTGGACATAGTCCTGGTAGCTCTGTTGCAGAGGTCTGGCTCCCTTGTCGTCTTAGGCAGTGAGAAGCAGAAGCACGCTTGAATTTCCCCTACACTGCCGCGGTCCTTTCCCTGCGACCCCCACTGACTTTCTATACTGCGGTTGTCTGAAGCCATAGACAGGAAAAATAAGTTATTCAGGTCATTGCAGCCTCAGGAGTAGCAATCAGAGCAACACCAGAAAGTTACAAAATCTATCCGGTGTTTTAGACAAAGGATGAAACTGGAGGTAGGATCCAACCTTGTGTGGGACAGAAAGGGGAAAGAGGGTGGGGAGGCAGAGGGAAGGGATTTGAACATGAAAGGAAAGGAAGGGAGGAAAATGAGGTGCTGGAGAACTGAAGGAAAGGAAGCAGAGGAAATGGGAGATGAAAAGGGGGCATTATAGAGAAGTTTCACAGAAAGAGAGAAGGAAGGGCACTCTCCCTTACCAAATAATTAATTTACACATTTTAATGGTACTGTTTCCCCTCTGGTACTTCTCATAATATTCTAAGCTCACCAGTCTTGAGGTTTAAAGGGCCTTATCTCGGCACTGACCCGTCAAGGCCCTTTCCCTGCATCCTGCCACAGAGCTGGCAGCCCATGTGTGCTGGGTGATGACCTGCAGCCCGTCTTCCCCATGCACAGCAAGGGCCTGGGGGCAGCCCCCTGTGCTGCGCCAGAGCTCAGCATGCCCATCTCTGGATCAAGTCTTGTGCTGCATGCTCCCATGCCTGCCGTCGGGAAGGGATGAGATACTGCCGGTTAGCGATCCAGGGTGTGCGTAGGCATGGGGAGGGGGACTGTGAGAGGTGAGTGCCTCCATGGCAGGATTGATGTGGGGAGGTAGGGAGGATTTAGGGCTTGACTGTCCTGGTCTCTGGTGCCAGCTGCCAGCCCACTTCGTAATGGCAGCTTGCAACCCCTCATCCTTGCGTTTGCAGCTTGCTATCCCTCATCCTGCATTGCCCTGTCAGTGCAGCCTGATCCCACCCATTGGGAGGCCTTGCACTTGGAGCTCCGTATCAGTGGGTATCACCTGCCCCATGATGAGTGGCTCCAAACCAGCTGGCACAGGGAGAAATGTTCCTCTCAGGGGCCTGGATTGTCCTCACCACCGTCCAGGGACTGGACTCTGGTGCCTGGTGTCCTACTTGAATCAGGCACTGTCTGTGCATGGCCATTCCTCTACGCAGGGAGGTAGAGGAGTTCAGGTTGAGACGTGAGCTTGAAGTCTTAAAAAGAAACCTAAAATGAGTTTAGGATCCAGGGAAATTGGGCCTCTGTACAAGGGATGTGTCCAGAAGGGCCATACAGCCAATCTTTGCTGTCATCTGGTTTCCCAGGACACAGAGATGACAAAGGAGGAGCTGACACCACATTTACTTTTCTGAGTTCTGTCCCACATTCTTGTTTTTATTGCTCTGCCTTTGTGTGCAGCCTCTGCTGGCACTGGGATCCCCCTCGCTCCCTGCCCCAGGGGAGAGAGGGGCATGTTTTCTTTAAACTTTCCGTCTCCTCTGTGACAGTTTCCATTAGTGGTTTGACACCCCTGTGCTTCTTCCATGAGGGCCTTGCCTTTACCCTGTCTTTAATCATGTTGTCATATGATAATGGGATCAAAAGGAAGAACACTGAGTCTTGCCCTTCTGGAGTGCTTTATGCTCACCCTAATAAACAGCTTGTGCTTGGGATTGTGCTGCAGCTGGCCTGCCCTCAGCCCCATCCTTTCTACGCCATACTCACGCTGAACTTTAACCACGGGGCTGTCTGGCCTCAGCAGCCGTCCCCAGCCCAATAGCCCCCTACTGTAAAGGGCAGTCTGTGCTACAGTGGGGTAAGCTGAGTAAAATCATTACAGAGCAGACAGTACACTGAAAAACACAGTGGATTTTGCCTGCACTTCCATCTCTAGAAAAATCCAGGTTCAGCAGAAAAATCCGTGTTCAGCAGAACTTGAAGTTGTTCAGTGTGTGCATGAATATATCCATGGGGAAAAGGGAGTTTGCATTTACTGCCTCTTAGCACAAGACCTCCTGGAAGAGCTGGTGAAGTCCTGAAGGACTGGGAGCTGTTGCCTGGCTGCTTTTGTGCTGTGCAAGACATTTGCAGAACACCAGCTTCCTCAGAAGTCCCAGTCCCGAGCCTGTGCAATGACTGCTGGAACTGCAGGAGTGCGTTTTCCCGTATCTTCTGTGGTGTGAGTGAGTCAATGAATGGAAGGACCGATCAGTCTGTTGCTTCCACTTACATTACAGTAGCCTGGGGAGAGCTCAGTCAAGCCCAGGACCTCACTGAAGTATTTTCTGCATGTAGTCAGAGATGGGACCTGCCTAAAAGACCTCATGGTCCAGTTGGAAAAACAGTTGGTACTCACGCTGTCACATTAAACATGAAGAAGTGAGGCTCCGATGGTGTTTGTGATTCATTCCCATGCATAAAGCTCAACCTGTATCTTCTGGCCTGCAGTCCAGTGCCTTGCCCACAGTGCTGTTCTCCGTCTCAGCCCTTGGAAAAAATGTCCAGGTTTGATTAAAAAATGCCCGAGACAGAAACTCTGCTTCAGTGAGCACCACTTGCAGTTGCACAGGTTCATACTGAAAGCACTGGATCCAACATTAGGTCTAAGAGCTCGTCATTATCACGCTGGCTTTTCCTACTGCAAATACCTGTAACTGCTGCTAAAACACTTATATCAGTTGCCACCTCCCTAATGACTAGTTTAAATAGTGAAGTGACTCCTTAGTCCTCCACATTAGAACACATTTCCCACATTCCTGACTACTCACAGTTTTTGTGAAGCCTCTTCAGTTTGTCTTTCTCTCTGAAATGAGGACATCAGCAGTGCCAAATCTGTAGCACTTTCACCCTCATTCTCTTAGATGTCTAAAAGCCTCCTTTGCTGTTCTTTCCCCAGTCCTGCAATGGGAACAGGCATTCAGTTGGTTACGGATCTCACTATTCAAGTCTTCTATGGAGTTATTTCTTCTCTGGATTAAGGGTCCTGTCTTTTAAATGTGAGCTTTAAATGTTGTCTTTGTTTCTTCCTGATACCCTCAGCTGTGATAGACTTAATCTGCTTTCCTTATTGTTTTCTGCCATTTCTAGCCTTTAATTTATATGTAGCTAGTTTACATACACATCTATCTTTATCTGTATCTGCTTTCACTTCCCTTCTAAAACATTGTATTTTTTTAAGCAGTAGAACCTTCCCTGTTGACTGCAGCTTCTGGAGCCAATATCCTCAAGCAGTTCCTGATTATTTTTAACAATTTTCTGTTTCAATTCTTTCTCCGAGCCAGCTGGGCTCATAACCATTGTCAATGTTGAGAAATGTTCCCTTTAAAGTATCAAATATCTATATTATTGTTTTGGACTTCATGTTGTTTGCATAAAACAAGGGTAACTAAATCACTGTTGCTTGTGTCTAAACAATCTCCCCAGTTCCCAATTCTCCTCTGTCTGTCAAGAGGAGCTCCAGAAAAGAATTTCCCCCTGTTAAATGAATCACTCTTTCAGTTAGAAAATTGCCCCTTAAAAATGCAAAGGCTGCTTTAGAATCGCTGTCCTGAGAACTTTGCTCTGTTGCGTTCAGATTGTCCCATATGTTTGCATGTTACAGATAGGTACTTACAGAGCTGATCTTGCCGTCCCCTGTCCAAACTGATGATCTGTCAGAGTCACCAAATAGTTCCCCTTGTGCTTTATCTCTTATCAATTAAGAGCATTGGCTCACTGGTGTGGAGAATGACATTTTGTCAACTACAGGATGCTGCTTTTCCCATTTCCTTTTGTCTATGCTAGCATTTCCAAAGAGGTTATACTACTTGATACTAATGTTGCGAACATATGAGTCTTTCCATAAATTTTCAATATTACCAACTAGTTTTATGCCTAGAAATGATCATTTTCAGCTTGCCTTCTCATCGCCACTCCTGTTGTTAAATTGTGGACAACCTCGAAAGCACCCATGTACTCTAAAGCATGTATTTCTGCAAGGCTTTCATTCCAGTTCTGCATCCTCAGGAGACATTTGGACAGGGGCCAGCATGTGAGAATTCACGCACACGCAACCTCCCAGCCTTTGGAGATTCATCCATCACAGCATTTGCCACAACTGACGCAGCAATGATCTCCTATACTCACATCAGAACCAGAGATCTATATACTGATTTCCAATCTGCTTTCATGTGGTGATCCCTTAGTGACATACAGGGCTTTTGCTTAGCCTGCCTTTATGTGTGTAGGCTTTACGTGGTCCCTCAGATAACATCAAGCTGCCTTTCAATGCTGAAGACAGGGTCTTTCAGGATCATCCAGATAATAGAAATAATGTCTGGTGTGAGCCAGAGTGATTAGAGTTGGCAGCAGCCCACTGGTAAAGAAAGTAAAAGAATACTACAGATAGTCTTTGCTGAAATAAAACCAAGGGGATTAGAGTTAACAGAAAACCTTGTTTTGGTTTGAGACTATGTTATCTGCTAGGAGCATTCATTATCAACATGTTCTAGAATAAATAAATGGCTCTTCACTAACAAGACATCAGGTAGAGATAAAGCATGTGTGGCACTCTATCAAATCCACAGGCAAATAGTTGAGTTCCCTGGTCTATTTTTTTGCTGCTCTTTGTTTGCTCCTTTCACCGCCTGGAAAACCTGCTTCTCCAGGGACACATCCTGCACTTAGGGTCGCTTCAATACAGAAGATCATGGTGCCACTATGTTTCCTATTCCCTTGCTTTTTCTTTCCTTTTTTTTTTTTTTTTATTATTATTATTTGAACGTGTAAAAGGAACTCATCCTCCTAAATCAGTGGCTGTCTTGGAAAGAGCTGAAACAGAAGGAATATCACTCAAAGTCCCCTGAGCCCCTGTGAGCTGCAGTCTGGCTGTCAGCATCCTGGCAGATTTATGAGGATGGCCGTGACCGGCTTGAAAGGGCAGAGGGGGGAGAAGAAGAGATCCCAACCCATTAGTAATTCCCTGCAGGAAAGTGACAGAGCTGATGACATGCATGGAGGACACATTGCAGGAGATGGGCTGGGGGAGACATTCCCATGCAAGAGCGATTTCAGGTCACTTCTGGCTCCAGGATTGGTTTCCACTAATGATCTATTTCTGGGTCTCCCATCCTTTAGCTCACAATCTGTTTTGTCACAATTTGGGCCAGATCCTGTGCTTTATTTTTCCTCTAGAAAAAAAGAATCCCATGGTAAGTTTTGTGGACTTGAGGGTTTGCAGGTCACAGATGAATGATGACCAGAGCCCAGAACCAAAGAGAGTGCCCAGAGCCTGCAGCAGGATCATGGGTACCACAGTGCATCATCAAACCACCCTGTGATGCCATAGATGTCACCATCACCACAGCAGGCACCCCAGCTTCAGAAAGAAGTGCAAAAAGGAGGGTAAGTGGCCTGGGACAGATAAAACAAATGCCAGCCTTTCCAAGGTGCCAAACATTTTGTTACATTGTTTCCAAAAGAGTGATTTGTTATCTTTAAATTTTTTCTTCTTTTTTGTTTTGTTCTTAAGATTCCTGGCTAGAACCAGAGATGAAAAGCATAATGTTTTCAAGGTAGGTTTGTAGCTGATGTTTTTTCAGTATTTACTCAGATATTGAATATGATGACAATAATGAGGACTGTTCCACTGAAAATGCGGATAGAATTGGCTAGAATTTCCTGAATACATTGTCAGACTGTCAGTGTAACACCCACACTTGGAGCTGTTGTTTACATGAGTAGTTGCCTTAACTACAAGGAGATGGAGGTGCTTGGAAGTAACATGAATGTAAGAAGAAAAAAGAAGATGTAAAAATGTACACAAGCCAGGGAAGATGAGTGCAGGGAGTTGCAAAAGAGGAAATGGACCTCAATATTTTTATTGTATAAATAGCCAAAATGGGAAGAAAAATTATATTTGTGGGATACTGAGGCCCATTTTGCAGACCTGTGATAATTAGAACAGTTTATTAAATAGAAGTTGCTTATTTCAAATGAGTCTCTGAACAGCTTTTGGTCAACACTGGGCCACATTGTTTATTGTACATGTTTTTCTCTTGCTGTTAAACTCAGTGGTTCTGCTTTGGTGATGTGATTGGTGGTGGTGATTTCAATGATCCTAACTGAAATGCTTATCTGGCATTACCCATCGAGAGAGAAGCAGTATATTACCCATCATCTCTAATGATCATGGGTTGAAAGTGCATAGCTGTAATATTAGTAGACTCAAATGGTAATAAACCTGAGGCAGAAGAGGCTGTAAGAAAGCTGGTGACAGGTAGAGAGGTCTTTGGAGGGATTTTCCTTTCTTTCCACCTAGAGAGGACAGAGGTGTTTCAGTAGCCAGCTAGCCCACGCTTCTCACTGACTGTGCTAATGTGGTAAGGTGAGGCCCCTGTCTCTTGCTGCTGTACAAACACAGAACGAAAAGGATATCCCTGAAGAAATAGTTTTGGTAAAGTAAACAGAGCTCCTCCTGCCCTGAGAGAGAGGTGCCAGCTTCAGAAAGGATGGTCTGTCTCCAAGTGCCCCAAGGGAAGATGAGCACCTACATAACCTGGGTACCTCTGGGCTGCACAGATACCCCTCCCCGAGCCCTGAATTCATGCTGTTCAGATAGTTTGGCCTCTTTTAATATGCCCTCAGACATCACTACTTTATTATGTGGTTCGAACTTCCGGAGGATCTGTCTTGTGGCTGCAATCAGAAGAGCAAAAAAGGACTTTGGGGCCAAGTCCTGCAATCATTTTCACCAGGGAAAATCAGGGTTATTCAATTGGTTTTAGTGGAATTGCTTGGGGTTTGCACTTAGCGTTTGTAATTAGAGCAGGCCCTTTGTGATCTGGAGAGGACTAGTTATTTTATATATAACTACCTGCTTGAGCACAATTGCCTTTAGCACACTTCTGGCTCCAAAGGCGAGTGCAGGACTGTGTACGAACAGGACACTGTTGGGTTCACAGATCCTTCTAGGCATGATTTCACTATGATTTCTTCTTTATAACACAACAGCAGAAGCCCCAGGTTAGTTGCACTAGCATATGTTGTAATGCCAGATGCTGTGCCTAAGGGCATTGTGGGTCCACTGCAGCTAACTTTAAAACAGCAACCTTGCAAGGACAGTTTAGCCACACCATGGAAATGCAAAACACACACCAAAACACCATCTATTTCTTGCAAATAAATATGGATAGCAAAAGGAAGTGAGAGATTCCAAAGGGATGGGAGGGAGGAGCGAGGAAGCCCTGAAGTCTATTGAGAAGTAACGTGGTATGGTAACGTGATGATACCAAGGCTGGGGGATGGAGAGTTACTATTCTTTTCTCACTGGAGCTCCCACAAAAACCACCACTGCTATGTTTCTGCCTGTCCTTTTGTCTTGCCCATTTAGTCCATCCATTTTCCAGGCTGAGAGGACTAAGATAGTCAGCCTCGGGAGCTCTGGGTGAGGGTCGGTTGGTGCGAGGAGCCACCCCTGCCAGCGTGGGACAACGCTGCCTCCAGGCAGGGGCAGCCCCCCCCGCCGATGAGGGGTGCTGCTGGTGGGACAAGTCTCTCCTCTGTTCCGAAGGCTGGCAGAAAACTTAAAAAATATGCCAGGCATTTTTCCATCCAATTAATGAATAACGGCACCAGAAATGCCCTGTCAGTCCCGTTCTCCTGTGTACCTCCTGGCTGGAAAGAGAAAACCAGCTGGGTCCTGTGAGGCCGCGTCTTCCCTGTGCAATTGAGATGCAGTTACCAGGCTGTGCGGTCTGAGAAGTGCTGTGTGCTTTTTTTAAGCCTGCAGGCAGTTCTGTTGACTGACGCTGCCCGAATGCTTTTCAGGAATGCTGACATGTTTTCATGTTATCACTTTTCATGCAAACTTTTCCCTGAGAGCCTGCTTCTCATTGCTCGGCGTCGCATCAGGGGAGAAGGAAAGAGAGGAGAGCTGTCAAGGCACATCAGTAGTCGTCGTGTTTGTACTGGGCGGTATATGCATAATGAAGGATAATATTTTCTGGCTGCAGAAGGTTGCAATATCCCAGTGTGAGATGCCTGTGAGTGTATCTGGTACGGTTGTGACAAGAGGGGATTTGTCTTGGGATACAGAGCCTTTTTGCATCTGGTCCCTTGTGCAAATCAGGACAAGTTTGGCAGGGATTGAAAGTCCATATCATCTGGTGACCCAGATGAATAGTTCCAGATGGACTGGGGCCCTCATCACAGTTGGTGCCCTTATTGACTGGAGGGCCAAAGCTGAATGAAAGGAGAGATTCACCACGGAGAAGGTCTGAGTACCTTGCTTCACTCAGGCTTTGTGGATGGAGAATTTTAACTCCTCAGCTTTATCAGTGTGACACATTGCACGAACAGTGGGCACTTCAACGCTGAAGAGAAAGACGGTAAGGCATTTATGTGAGAGCGGACGTATTCCTGCCCTGGGACCCTTCCTACCACGGCAGTCCTTGTCCAGCCCTGCTCCTTTGCAGGCTACCAAAGGGCTGTGAGACGTCTGGGGGCACCTTTTCTCACAGGTAACACCGATATCCCTTCCCCATACACCAAACCTGCAAGAAAAGTCCACACAGTCCTTGCCCATGTCCCGAGGAAGGCAGAGCCTGTGCCTGGTGATCCCGGGCATCTGCAGCTCACCTTGGGCCAAGGGCCAGAAGAAAGACATTTTCCCTTTTGAGACGCTTATCAGGACACCTGACCTGGAAATGAAACTTGGAAATGTCTGTCAGCGTCTCCAGAATTTTCCCAGCAAGACACAAAGCAGCAGCCCTGCATGAGAGCCTGGCGTGCCTGAGCTGGGAATGTGGTTCTTTTCTTCTGTCTTATCACGACTCTTTGTTAAGAGGTAAAAACCTGTCCTAAGGACTGAGCCCTTGTTGAAAAATTCAGTTCTGTTTAGAACGAAAGCCTTGGGGAACCCCCAGCCCTTGGCAGTCCTAAAGGTCTGACCTTTTCCTCTGGGATCCCCCCTCCCCTTTCCTGACCTGAGGAGACAGGCAGTGCTGTCTGAAAAAACGGGGTGGAAAGCTTCTGAAGTCAGACATCCCAAGCACCGCAAAGTACTCTCGCAAGGCCTTGTTATAATCATTGCTTGCTTCCCCCATATGTCTGGCCGTCCAAAAGGTTTAAGGAGTAACTGATCTGATAGCCTGTATGTGCCATTGATTTGTTAAGCTGAAGGTTTTTTTTTTTTTTAAATCCTATTAACAATAGCGTTTGCAGAAGGAATGCAGATTAACCAGGTCTAATTGTATATCATTTGCATGAAGAATGAATTAAAAAGCAGCTTTGCAACACATTGACTCAGGATGTTATTGAGCCATTGAAGTCTTATGGCTGTGAGGGTTGGAGCTATTTAATTAGTGGGGGTGGGGTGTGTGGCTGGAGAGAAAATAGCGGAAAAGAGGTGTTTTAATCAACGAAGCAGAGAAATCACAACTGTTAGAAGATGCGAGATTATCCCTTTCAGGCAAATAACCCAACCAAATAAATCAAAGTCCAACTGTATGAGAACTTTGCTGAATGAAAACCTGGTATTTGAATTGAAGTGAGACAGTCATTTGGGAGAGTTCAATGCCGGTGCTTTCCCAGGACCAGAGCTGTGGAGCCCTGCTTGGGGACTACCTTCAACCCGTGGCTTTTTTTCAACCAGTCTTTTTTTTTTCTTTCTTTCCATTCATGCAGCCCAGACTGGATCCCAGAAGTCAGAGGGGGTGCTCCTGCTGTCTCCCCTGGGTCTCAACTGATCCCTCAGCCAGGGGTGAGGGTGCGAGGCTGCTGGCCCCTCTGCCACAGGGTCTGCAGAGCAGGGGCACGGGGGCTCACCATCAGGCTCTTGTGGTTGCTCCCAGCTGGAGCGTGGCAAAAACGGCGAGAGAAGCATTTCAGTAAATGGGATGGGATCTCCTGACGCTGTCCTTCCCTGGCCCCAAGGCTAGCAGGGTGACTAAGGCACGTTATTTTGCCTCTCTGAACTGTTGAAGCTTCAGCTGTAAAATGACTATAGGCAGAACAGAAAGGACCTCTCTGTGTGGCTTCAGGCAGGACTCAGATCTGGAACATTTTCATCACATAAATAGCTCTGCTTTTCACGCTGGTTCTGCCTGATCATCAGTAAATAGCGCAGGCTCTGGGTACCCATTGCCTGCCACATGGGGGGAGATCTGAGGTCAGGCAACAGGATGGGATCTCCCACTTTCTCTTCCTCCAATAGGCACCACAGACACCAAGCACCCAAACCCCTCTTGATGTTTGTGGTTCGATTTCTGTACCTGGCATCTGTTGGGTAAGAGGTGCCTTGTCTCGGTACTTTATTTCCCAAGGCAATATATGCTAATAATAATAAAAGTAACAATAACAACTGCACACATGTGAGGCAGAGTGTAGGATTTTTTAAGGTCACAAGATCTTAGTTGCAGGGAAAGCAACTGAATTTTAATCCTAGGGGAAAGCAGACAGGCCATTAAAAATGACCGATTAGTTATTCCCCTGACATATGTTTAAGATACATGTTATTTTAATTGTGTACCCACATACTAAGTTTCTGAGTACATGCTTGAGCCCAGCAACTCGCTTCGCTTCTTGGAAGGTCAGATTTGTATTTTTTTTTCAAAGGTAGTCCTCATCTAAGACCTATTTGGAAGGCTGTGCTCCAAGATGCCAAACCATCTTGTAATATTTAACTAGAAGGGGATAATTTGCTGGCAGCCACCAAGGTATGTCTGCCCAAGCCCTCGATACATGATATACTGAAACTGAAGCAGACACAGGATAACTGGACCGCATGCATATTGTGGGTGGGCTACAAACCTTTATTATAGTGCCACTATTCAAAGGGATCAGAACATCTGAAATCATACTGAAAGAGCAGGGTTGGACTGAGGGCTGCTCTGCCTGAGGACAATAAGAGACGATTTGTCAAATTCCATGAAAGTGATACTTGGGTAAATACTACTGGCAACTATTGTAGATGAATTACTTTTTTATTCACTGCAACACTAATTCTGTAAGTTTAAACTACACCGTCATCAGCCAATCCCAATTCAGCTACCATAGGCAACACGGTATTTAAGGCAATGGGAAAGTGACACAGAATAAAAACTTCCTAGAGAAGACTTGTAGGTCCACAAACATGGACCATGGACCAAACTGTTTTGGCGATTATAAAGTTACGTTGAATAACGTTAGTACTGAAACTTATCTTCAAGAAACTATTCCTCTCCCTTTGCTTCAGACCATGAGCTGTGAACCAGACCATGTTTTCTTAACTGGCAATGTCAGCGGAGAGAAGCTGCATGAATGTGGCTGATTTGTAGCATGGCCTTTACTGCTGACAAGGGATGGATTTGAAACCACTTAACCTACAGTATTTCATGTAGGCCTGCAGGCTGAAATCAAGCTGGGAGGGAAAAGCTTGGATGGAAGGACAGTATTTTTCCTTTAAGAATCAGGCAGGTCTCTTAAATCTTGCAGCATTTTTTGACAGCACACAGTAGTAGCTGATTCTCAGTCCTGCCTTTGTTTATAACTTACGTCTAGCTGGCTTGCACTGACACAGCCAGCAGTCTGCGTCTGTCACTCTTGAAAAGGAGGGTTTGGGTTTGCTATCATGAAGTCAGAGAGCTGCAGGGAAGCAGGACTGGAAGGACCCCTAGGAGTTGTGGAGACCACCTTCCTTCCTGTTCTGGATATGGTCCAAACGAAAGTTGGTTGTGACAGGTGGTGATCTCTGTTGTTTGAAAATGATGCCAGTGCAGGAGATCTAAACCCCAAGTAGCCTGGTATGCACTTATCATTCAAAAGTTTCCCTAC
>NW_009260484.1:4248783-4259065 GCF_000687185.1 Egretta garzetta
CCTACATATTAAATCTCAGTTTGTTGAAAATTGAGCCAGCTCCTTCTTCTTCAGCCTCACTGGAGCAGGAGAACAACAGGCCACTGTCTGTGTAAACAACCTTCCGCCTATCAGAAGACCGTGATTTGGGCAAAACAGACCAATTATTTTGATACTCAGTGGGTTGCGTTTGCTAAACTTTTACCCTCCTACCTCGCTGTTCCTCTGGATTCCTTCCACTTTGCATCCACCTTCTGCAAAGCATCCTTCCTCCAGATGCGGCCTCCGCCCTGCCAGGTGGTAGGTGATGACGACCATACACTGTGTCATATACATGATGCCCCTTTTGAGTGATACCCACCCTTCTTGTGGTACCACCCTCCTTTCAACTGGCTGCCCCCAGCCCTCATCCCCAGCGCTGCTGCTGGGCGCATTGTGACTCCCCTTCCCCCTCAGGCTGGCACTTGGCTTTGGTCTGAGTGACATTCTGTTGATGGACCTCAGTCCTCTCCTTTCCTTTATTTCCTTTGCGATTCTAATTTTAATCCTGCAACATGTTGGAGATCCTCCTAAATCTGTGGTTATTGAAATCTTTAAAGTGTATTTCATATCTCACCATTGAAGGAATTAACGGCATCCCAGAACAGCCCCTTGACTAGCAGCCTTCTTTTCTTCCTTGGTGTTCTCTCCTAATTTGACAAGGACTGTTGATAATAATTTTTCTGAGCAGTGAAGCACGCCGGGAAGTCAGGCACTCGATTCTGGAGAGCAGCAGTCTTTCCAGCTGCTCACGGTAATGCAAGTATAAACAGCTGGGCAAGCAGGACAGGCAGCCATCTATGATAAATACCTGCCTCTCTCCCTCTGCAAATGTCCTGGGGCATCCTAGGGATGTGTGCATGCAATCCAAAGCGAAGGATCCAGTTCCTCTCTCACGGTAAACTAAACATGAAATATTAAATATAAACATTAGAGTCTCACCCTGATCTGTAAAAAAAAGAGTAAAATCCTTTGACATGCAAACCTAAATTAGAGGCTTACACCTAAATTATGTAATACCTTGAAAAAAAACACATTTTGTGCAGGAATAAATGGTGATTTTTGGCATGCATCAGTGTCCACTTGCATCGCTAACAAAGAGATTAAAACGCTGGTTTCTCTAAAATCTGACTGAAGCTTCAGCTGTATGCAGTTACTAAGGACACCTCCACAGAGTATTATTCTGATGAGTACATTAAATGTCCTCCACATTAAATGCACACACTAACACAGACATGCACACGGCTGTATGTATAAGCTTCATCTTTTCTCTTGGGATAATCTGCTAAGAATGCTGTGGAATCTCTTACATCCTCTTTAATAATTGTAGTTGGTTTTGAACCATTTTTCTGTTTGTTTGCTTATATCCTGCCTTGTAAAAAACATCCGTTATTTCTTAAATTTAGCCTTCCCTGTTAAAGAGGTGTATATTTTGCTAGCAGGCTGTGACTACCCTATCCTTCCTGCTAGCAAAATATCCACCTCTCTCTGATGCAAAGCAAACAGAAGAGCATCTAAATTGAGACACGGGCATCTGAAAAGAAATAAACTAAGGAATTTTCAACAGATTTTTCTTTCAAAAGAACACTGAAGATGTATCCCACCTTCAGTATTGTAAAAATTTTTTTTTAGATGTTAGCTGCTATTAACAAATGTTCCTTTAACTTGGGCCTGACACAAATAGAGAAACAAGGCTGAAGCGTGCAGTTAATTAAAGGCAAAGTGAAATGTTGAGAAATGGTTCAAGCAAACCTGAGAGTCTCCCATGCAGGACAGGCTCTTAATGCTTGGGTCATGCTTTGTACACACCAATTGAGTCTGCATCAGCTATAACAAAAAATCCATACACTTATGTTATTTTTCATTCAGAGCTTATAACAGCAATAACGACCTTGGTACAGGACATTTTCTGGGGATTAATGACAAAGTGGGGTTAATGGTCCTTGACTGCACCTTGAGCCATCAACGCCTCTCAAATGGTTATTAATCCCCAGGGGTAAGACTGCACTTCCATAGTGAATCTTGGCTATTATTTTAATGAATGCAGGTTTACAGACACCAGCAGCTGAATGTATAGCACTCATAAATTCTGCTGTTACCGTGTAAATGATTTTAAATATTAAGTAGCAATGTTCTGATATATATTATGCATCCACCTAAAGGCCCAGCAGTCTCCATTACACTTGATCTCCATTTTTTTAAAGCACTTTTATTTTCCTCTCTCATGTACAGAAGAAATGGTGTCATGAAACCTTGTGTGCAGAGGTTATTCAAAGTCTGGCCACAACCGTGAGCTACAGACCTGCATGGGAGTTGCCATTCTGTCGTCACTTTTCCTTTTCCTTTTCCTTTTCCTTTTCCTTTCCCTTTCCCTTTCCCTTTCCCTTTCCCTTTCCCTTTCCCTTTCCCTTTCCCTTTCCCTTTCCCTTTCCCTTTCCCTTTCCCTTTCCCTTTCCCTTTCCCTTTCCCTTTCCCTTTCCCTTTCCCTTTCCCTTCCTTTCCCCTTTCCCTTCCCCTTTCCCCTTCCCTTTTCTTCTATACCCATTTGTTGCAGTGTATTTAATTTGATACGCACAACCTTCTCTTTCTGAGAACTCTTCAATATTTGGGTGCTGATACTGTGCATCTCTGAAGGAGAGTTGCAGACAATATGTATTTTTTCTGTAATGTCTTCTGCCTGTCACTGCATCCATTTTTTAATGGCACAAAGACCACCTCAAGATTTTAAACTAACCATGGTTATTAAAATACCTTTATGTTTTTGCTGACATAGGGAAAAATGAAGACTACTGTTTGTATTCTTCTCTGAAAAAATATGACAAAATCTGTGCAGGTTCTGAACAAAGGTCACTGGCAGCAGAGCAGAGGGGATGAGACTGGGTGCTGAATTTTAGACTCCGTTTTATTGCACGCCTGATAGAGATGATGGGAAGCCAAGGGTCACTAGATATGCAGCTGGCCTCAGCAAACCCCTTCAGCTTTCACTCCCTTACCTGCATGTGCTTTGGTTTGTTCTGAGCCTGTAGCATCCTTGGCTCTGGAGAGGTAGCGCTGGATTGCTCCTTACCAACAGGGAGCAGGCGTGCAGCTGGGGCACACCTCCTCCTGCCTTCAAAATTCAAGTGCCACAAAAGTAATTGATGCCACAGAGGAGTCCAGAGCTGTGTTCATATGAAGTAGTTCAACTTCCTAAAACCTGTGAGGGTCCCCAGCATGGGCTCCCCTTTCACAAGAATGGGCTACCTCATGACAAGAATCTAAGATACGTGCCTCGGATGTGTGAAAGCTATTTATACCCACATCAACAGCAACCACTGGGCAGCAATTTCTCCTCTGTCCAACTCTGTCCAACTGTTTATAGAGGACCAAATTCTCACCTGATTTCAGTCAGCAGCTAAAATTTTCATGAGTGGAATTTTCGTCCACAGCCTCCGATTTTTATGTTACACAATTTTATGACTTTGAATTCCAGTAAAACGTGTCTGGCTGCTCCAACCTGCTTGTTGTGATAGCATAAGCAGATTAAGAGAAAAAGCATCTTGCAGTCCATTTCAGTAGAAACAGTATAGCTAGAATATTGATTAGTAATGTCTTTGTGTTGCCTTTGTATTTGTGCAATGATAAATACTTGAGATTTGTTGATAAATGCCTTCATTTTCCAGACTCAATTAACATAATTCAACTAATCAGATTTTCTAGTTAGCACATTACATGGAGAATGCAGCCCCTGCATTCAGACACACAAATGACTGAAAATAACTTCTTGGTTTGAGATCCATGTGCCAGTATCTGTCAAATTGTCAACTAATTTTAAATTTTAATTAGTTGCAGTTTTTTTAAGAATCTCAATGCTTTCATTCCAGACAGAGCTCAGGCTTTCTCCAGCCTTGGGCTGCAGATTCCCTCTGTACCCTCTTTGCTCCAACACTACCCAGCTCAGTGTAACCATGGCAGGATCTGACCCGTACGTATCAGGAAATAGTCAAATTTGTAGTGACCTGGGAAAACAGGAGGTGGAAATTTGCCCTAGTGAGATGGCACTTAGAGTACTGCATCCAGTTCTGGGGTCCTCAGGTCAAGAAGGATGAGGAACTCCTAGAGAGAGTCCAGAGGAGGGTAACAAAGATGATGAGGGGACCGGAGCACCTCCCCTATGAGCAAAGGCTGAGGGAGCTGGGCTTGTTTAGCCTGAAGAAGACTGAGAGGGGATCTCATCAACACTTACAAATATCTTAAAGGTGGATGTCATGAGGATGGAGTCACACTCTTCTCAGTGGTGCCCAGCGACAGGACAAGGGGCAACGGGCACAAACTGAAGCATAAGAGGTTTCAGCTGAATATGCAGAAGAGCTTCTTTACTTTGAGGGTGACAGAGCACTGGAACAGGTTGCCCAGGGGGACTGTGGAGTCTCCTTCTTTGGAGATATTCAAAACCCTCCTGGACGATGTACTGTGCAACCTGCTCTAGGTGAACCTGCTTTAGCAAGAGGGTTGGACTGGATGATCTCCGGAGGTCCCTTCCAGTGCCTGCCATTCTGTGATTCTGTGAAATTTTACCAGCAGAAAAACAGGGATCAGGGGAACATGCTGGGAGCACAGCGAGGAGACCTCTAATGGGAGAGTGTCCCATTGGATCTGCCCGGGTTTCCTGGCTCTGGACCGACAGTGGCCATGGCTGAGCCATCGGGCATCCCCGTGTGCCTGACTGGGTAGCCGAGCCCCGTGCTGCCAGCACAGCTGCCCTGAGGGTGTGCACACCTCTGAGCAGCTCACCTGCCTGGGGAGAGCATGAAGCCCGCCCGGGCCCGCCGGCTGGAGACTGAGAGCAGGCGGAGATCAGCACAGCTGGTGCGGCACCTTTGGGGGGAAACCTCTCCGAAACACTCTGCCACAAGTGTGAAATGGTGCATCCATCCAGCAGCAAATTTTCAAGGGGAGCCGTGGGTGTGTGTCATTGCCATGGTGTTCACAGACAACATCTTGTAAAGTTAAAATCTTAATCCTGGCTTTACCTCAGCAAAGGGTCTCTAACGCGCATTTTGTGTGTTAGCGAGCTCCCTCGCTATTAATGTGATTGAGTTTTAATAGCACCGGCTTTCATGACAATAGCGAGGGGGAAGTGACAACGGTGACCTTGAGGTAACAATAACCTTGCAAGCACATAAATGCCATTTATCACTGCATAGCTCCTTTCATTAGGAGATCTGAAGCTGCTTCACAAAGATAGGCGTTTGCAGCACTGACACGGTGAAGCCCTAATCCCTTACTGGGACACTGTGATCGTATCACAATGCAAATGATTACCACCATACACTCCCCATATTGGTACATTTTCGTGTCCTTTGTTGAGGAAATTATCTAATTAATATTTTTCATAGTTTTCATCGTTAATCCTCGCCATTATCTTTTGCTGATATCTATCCATCTGTTTTCCCTAAGCATTTGCATTATCTCTTTCATTACGTGTATAAACAGTCCCCTTTCTAATGAAGTGAGGTGTATTGCTTTTTCTAATATCAAATTATTCTCTGCAGAAAAGCCAGACAAAAGGCAGATTCTCATTTGGTGTATAAAAAAATGTAGCTGTTTATTAGATTCTGCCTTCAAGTAGTTTACAAATGAAACCTGCCAGTGGTCAATGCATTTGTGACCCTGTGAACTACTGTGTAGTAGCTCTGTATCGTGGAAACATTTGCCATGTCCAGATTTATACCAATTTAGCTTACAGTGGGCAAAAAATGATTTAATTTCTTTCTTTCCCAAACCCTACTTCCTAAGGCCCATACAGCCATTCTGGAGACAGCCTTATTGCAAACCTGCGACCTTTAGAAAAGGTAACCTATATTTTATTTCCCTTTATTTTATGGATACTAGACTCCCATTATTTTAGTTATTCAGCCCCATCACACAGATCGCTCACCTGCATCCATCTCTGTGGCAGCAGCAACCTTGACACTAGTGACAGCCAGAGGCCAAGGACTTCCTCAGATTAAATATATGAATCCCCGTTGTGAACCCAAGATGAATGCACGTTGTGTGTTGCTTACGTCGGCTGCAGCCCCGGTGGGCTCTGAGCACTGGCAGGGGGAGCAGAAGGGGCTCAGGCACTGCAAGGCTGCGCTCAGTGCCCAGTGGGTTGCAATATGGGGAGACCACAGGGAGAGACTGGATCATCATTAGCACTTGGTTCAGGCAGCATCCGAGTCTCAGGCAGGGGGCTGGGAGTGGGGATTAATAAGCATTTGATCCCTTTTTTCCAACCCCTAACTGAGTCTGGGATGTTGAACTGTGTTAATGCAGAGCAGGTGAGCAAGCGGGTATGTGGCACGCATGCTCTGATATATCGCTTCCAATTATCACTTTTAATTTACAGTTCCTGGCAGCATTCATTTATTCTTGCTCAAGAATTTCTGCTAACACCTTGCCAATACAGAAGGCCTCCTTTTCAGAAAGGCAAACACTTTCAGAGGCAACTGAAAGGTTTCTGATGGAAACTAGGCATCCCAATCCCTTTGGCAGCTTTGCACACCCAGCCTGGCTGTGGCCCTGGGTGCCCGCCGAGGCGCTCGCTCTGCTGGCGCGGGGAGAGCAGAGCAGACCAGCCACGGCACAATCTGCATTCACGGGGCAGCGGCTGCCGCACAAAACGTGATTCAGATGCCGCTGAAACGCGCCACTGTGCCTCTGGCATGCCTGATCCAGCCTGGCTCGCCAGTCCTCGCCGCAGGCTGTGCCCAAGCCCTCCCAGGGCGGTGATGGATACGCCGCAGGGAGCCGGGGGGGCCGCGTCTCCCTCCCTGCCTCTGCCCGCCAGCTGCACCGTGACTCAGCTCTGTGCACCGAGGGGTTGTTCCAGCTGCGGGGGCCTCCCGGCTCTTCCAAGGGCTCCCCTCCATCGTGGCACGGTGCGAGCACCCGGCTTGTATACCTGCACAGCCTCGGGAGACCTGTTTGAAAGGTGGCCTAGGCTGAGCCGCAGGTGCTGGGTGCGCGGCACTATCAGAGAGCGGCTGTCCTTGCCCGGCCCGCCATCCCGTCTGTAATGTAATATCCATTACAATATTACCACTGGGCACACTCACAACAAGACAGAGTTTAATAGCTCCAGTCATTTGTCTTTCACAGCAAGCTGCACATCCGAAACAGGGTGATTAGAGCAGGGCAGAGCGTAACCGAGGGCCAGGGAAGGGTTGCCTTGTTTCAGAGGATGCCCACATAAAAGGGAGCTTTTACAATGCGAGTACAGTAACATTTGCATGGCCATGCTTAATCTGACAGTTATTTATTGCACAGGGTTAGATAAAAACCTCCATGCAGAAAGGAATCAAGGCCTGAACTCAATATGTGCCAAAATCCACAGATGGCCCTTTTCTCTGACACGCGGGCTTGAGAAGCGCAAGGGAGACCTTCAGCTCCCGTGGGATTGCAGGGCCCATACCTGCTCCCCGTGTCCGGCACCTGCAGCCTCACCCCTAAGGGCAAACAGGACGGGGAACGGAAAGGGTGGCAGAGAGGAATCCGGGAGTTGCTCAGTCCCCAGAAGCAGGATCAGCCTGGGAGCCCTCGGAGAGAGCTGGCGGGTGGAAGCCAGCAGTAAATCACAGAGCTGGGGAGTGAACAACAGAAAAACACGTGTGTATCTCCACCCTGATAACGCAAGCTCCCTTAAATGCGTTCTCCAGTGTGGATCGCATAACCAAGAGCTGGAGGTGGCAAAAGACTTCAGATGACCATGGAGGCAGTGGTGCTGGGAGGTGTGGCCTGGAGCTGTTATTGAACTTGAATTAAATTAATCTGCACGTATTTTTAATAGAAGAAAATTCCCTGTGGTCTTTTTGAAAAGACGCATTTGAGTTTTCAGCTGGAAACAATGTTTTCCTTTAAGAGATTCCATAACATTTGATGGGCTATCCCCATTGCCCATAGCCTAAAGACAGCTTTGTCTGTTTTCTTTAATTTTCTCAGAAAATGGAAACATTTAATTTTTCTGTAGCACAAAATAATTATTTTTGAGCTAGTGAACTGGTGTCCCAATTACTTAGATAGCTATTAAAGCCCAGCTGGGGCTGAGGTACAGCTTTGGAAAATGAGTGTTGGTCCTCTAGGATTGTGGAAGGAGACATTAATCCTTCTGCTAGAGGGAAAAAGAGGACAGTGGAACCTAAAATTGGCAGGAGACTTTAAAACACTGTAAGGATTTCATACGTCTAATTTCATGTACACGCTCCTCAGTTACACAGGGGCTTATCGAAAGCCCACATTTGAAAAATAAACAGGCACTTCCCTTTGAAGAACAGCAGTGGAGAGAGCTTCAGTGTTTCTTGACCAGAAACTGCCGTCGCTTGGACTGAGGCATGCTCCAGTCAAGGGCTCTGCTTCCATTGCAGAGAGAGGCATGGACTCATGGACAACACCAAAGGTAACACCCTGGAGTCAGTGGCCTTACCCCTCACTTGAGCCTCTGACTCTGCTGCTCTTCTAGGCACGTGTGGGGGCCAAGGGAGCTGAAATTTCTGCATTTGGATAGCTGAAGTAGTCAGATTAACACCTTCATTAGCAAGATACTGTGTTTTGAGATTAACCCCTGAAAAACAGTATTTCTGTTCCAAAGAGGTTAGGAATTTAAATTTCTCTAAGAAACCAAGTCACAGGTGAGAGGACCTAAAGCGGTGAAACAGGTAACGAATGTGAAAGACACAGCAATGTGAAAGGTGGAGGATAACCAGCAGGTGGAATTAGCCGTGAACATTTGGCTCTCTTCCTTCTCCACAGGCAATTGCATACTGACACTAACATTTGGCAAGCCCAAATGCTGATGCTAAATGACATACCAGATGTTGCTGGCCCTTACTGCCAACGCAGTGGGCAGTTCTCCTTGTGCGGTGTTCTAGGCAATGGTACCTAATCAATACGTTGAGAGGTTTCATGGCTTTTCATCCAGAAAGACAAAGTTCTTCCTCTCTGATATCCCATGCCCAAAGTGTTATTCACTTACGTGTGTGACAGTTCACTTTGTGGATCTCACTCTGCATTGTCCACAGGTGAACCTCGTGTTTAAACCCAGACAATAAGCGTACCATGTGGACAACTAAGCTTTGAGTAAAATGTGGTTATTCTGCCAATATCTGACACCAGATAAACTCTGTTTGATCCAGTTTTGTGTGAAAAACATACCGAACAGCCAGCTTTGTGTGATGTTTGCAAAACCAATGTTAGCAAGCCCATGTTTGCCCCAAAGCTTCTAGGGCCTTCAGGATCCCATGTACAATGTTTTTGAAACAAGGAGTTATGCAAATGTGTAGCATGCACGAAACTACCAGGAGGGAATGAGGGTCTCCAGGCTCTATTTCCACAACACAATTTCTTATTCATAACAGTAACATAAGCCTCCCTGATTCAGCATGTTGTTGCTCAAACACATGGTTTGCTTCTCTTGTTAGGTGGAGCAAACCACATACAGTGTCATCTCAAAGCCACAGGAGAATAATATGGTTGTCCTAGATTTGTCTTAGTAATATTGCATATTGCCTGAGTACTAAACGTGCAGGGAAGGACTGTATATATAACTGTATATTGCAACATATAGCTAGACTGCGGACTTCATGTTGTTTAATTAAAAAAAAAAACATCTGTCAAACTCCATTTAGCCCAAAAGGGGGAAGAAGAAAAGAAACAAAAAATGTTCAGTCTATTGTATTTTCAAAGCATTTACCCTTTCAAAACTGAATGTCATGGGCAGGGAATGTTTCCAGCGATCAATACTTGGATGGGAGGAAGCTTTCCAGCACTGCTGAGTGGCTTTCACAGCAGCTGTGATCAAGATGGTTTGGAGGGTTTGTTGTTGTGTTTTTTCATTTTATTTCCTTGCTCTGTAATACTCGTTGATTTAAATATTAATATAGACCTGATGTTTGTCTTGTCTTTGTAATATTTTGCACAGAATGTGTTTTTCTCCCAGTAAAATGAACAGTTGCATGAGAATGCAGAAGGCGATGTCCTGATGGTTATTGCTTTCCTTATAGTGAAGGGAAAAGGTAAGGATAAGAAAGAGTTCTCCTGGGAATGACTCTCAACTCATTCATGTCAAAAGGACAGTTTAGCAACTGCACCATTTGGAAAAGGGGTTCAGATGGTGGATGAACAGAGGGGGCCTCCCAGGCGCCTGGGAAGGCGGCTGCTGGGCCCGGAGATGCCTGCTGCTGCTCAGCGAGGATGGGTCCAGCCCAGGGCTCGCAGGTGGCTGAAGCAGCAGCAGGGGCAGCTC
>NW_009260484.1:4259087-4259963 GCF_000687185.1 Egretta garzetta
GGGCTGGCCTGGAGGTGCAGCCGATGCTCCAGCGCCTAGGAGGTAGGTACCGTGAGTAGAAAATGCGCTCGTTGGCAAGTCCTCTGGAATGATACAGAGTGGCTTCCTGCTAGCTCCTCTTGATCTGACCATACTGCTGTGGTTCTGATGAGATTTCCACACTGATGCTTCGTTTATGCTGAATGCAAACAGTGGCACACGATGTGTGGTCCAAGGAGATCTGAGCAAGCGAGCACTGAACCAAATCTGGGACGGATTAGGGCCTGTTATGGGATGTACATTGATGTTACATTTGTGTTGCAGTGCTGTAACATTTGAATCATGATGTCGTGATATGCAAGATAAAGGCTGGGGGGCCCCTTTATAGTAAGATCTTTATGGCTCTGGCACTGCAGAGTGAAAAGCTGCAGAGATGAGAGGGAGCTGCGAGCGGGAAAGAAAAGCCATTAAATGAAAGCCCTTAGACTGGTGTTTAACATGAAAGACTCGTCAGATTGTGTCACGTATTTGTAAGGGAATTAGAGATGGGTTTGAACCACAACTCCCAGTTCCAAATGCCTTTGCTCAGAGCAATATGGAGCCAGATTTATTGCTTGAACATGGTTGTGCTTGGGCTCTTCCC
Organism: Egretta garzetta; assembly: GCF_000687185.1. Classification (NCBI taxonomy): domain Eukaryota; kingdom Metazoa; phylum Chordata; class Aves; order Pelecaniformes; family Ardeidae; genus Egretta; species Egretta garzetta. Next base: position 4,259,710 of record NW_009260484.1, read on the forward strand.
TCCTTTTCCTCTGTTTTGACCTTATGGAAAGCCTGCACTCTCTGAACAGTGCTGAGGGAATTGGGTCTTAGCACAAAGGGCTGCAATTTCCCCATTGGGGATGAGCAGAGGTTTGCTGAGGAGCAGCCAGTGGCCCTAAGGGCAACCAGCGCTGCCGGTTCCAGTGCTGCCATGGGGGGCAAATGGGGGCGAGTTGAGGTTTTTTGCCTCTTACTGCCAGACTCACCAGCCACAGCCCGAGGTTTACACGCTCG